>NC_079911.1:6303868-6470315 GCF_024868665.1 Triplophysa rosa | reverse complement strand
CCCCCATTTTCTGTAAAATAGTCTTTATTTTATATATGCACAATTTAGAATCTTTTAGACTGTAAATCGTATTATATTGTATTGTCATTGTGTTGAATGTCTGTACTAGAAGCTTCCAACACCAAAGAAAATTCCTTGTGTGTGCAAGCACACTTGGCAATAAAGCTCTTCTGATTCTGATTCTGATTCTGATACATACAAAGATTACGTTTCTGAAAAATGTGGATTAAATCATTTTTTACATTAATCATTTCAGACATTTTTATTGGTTGTTTATTGCTTAGTAGGCTACTCTGAATGTTTAAAATCTTTAAAATTGTAAGCGTTATATTCACAACAGTATAGCAACAGTGTTTTATTGTATTTAACTCACAGCAATAAATCAACTGGGCCTCAAATTACCAGTCAAACCAAATCCATCATCCAATATGTCATAATAGTCTTGGGGGCCGTTGCTTCAAAAAAAATGTAAGAAATAAATAAATGACAGATAAGTTCATTGATGTATAATGATGTGTTATGTTTTGTTCCATATTTGTCATCACTTGAAGACGTGAATGGCAAACTAATCTAAGATTTCTGGAAATGGCCATTTGTGGTGGTTTATAACCAGTAGTTACATGTAACGTTACAGGACTTTGAACCCACAGGATGGGCAGCAGATATTTTGACAATAAAACTGTTTATTGCCATATGTGTAGTAAGCCATATATATGCCTAAACTCGTGACTTTTCAAACCGTATATAATGGACATCTGTGGATGTTTCACAGCAAAGGGAGTTTCCTAAATCAACAAAGGTAGGTAAAAGAAAGGTATAGCTACATTTAAACATTACTTACTTTTTGCCAAGTTAACCTTACAAGAAAATATTTAGTTTAAAAGTATGATGTCAATTGAGTTTGGAAAACTAAAGAAAAAAACAAATACAAAAAGTGTTTCAGAATGATATAGCGTGAATGTTTTTGATGTTCTAGATTAGAAAATGGAGGTGACAACTCAACCCAAAGCATACGCACAAAAAGACTTTCAGACCAGTTTATTAAGCTGCTGTGATGATATGGGCGTATGTAAGTAATTTCAATGGCACTGAAAATGAATGATAAATGTAATACGATCTCTAAATTGTATGATAATGATAAAGTGATTGACTTTAACATCTATCTAAAATGTTGTATTAGGTTGTTGTGGCACATTCTGCCTCCCTTGTTTGGGCTGCTCCATTGCTAGTGACATGAATGAATGTTGTGCGTGTGGTTTGGGAATGCCAATCCGAAGTGTTTACAGAGAAAGATACAACATCCCGGTATGGTGTAGTCAAAATATCTTTCACTTGTTTATATTTATCTATACCTAGTCGGTTTGCCTTTCTATTTTGTTGTTTGATCTGGGTTTGGTTTGGTTTCCAGGGATCCATGTGTAACGACTGTGTTGTCAATTACTTCTGCGCCTGTTGCGCGAGCTGTCAGTTAAAGAGAGATATTAAAATAAGGAAGCGTAACGGAGAATTCTGAAGAAAGCACTTCTTACAGGACAGATGCGTTTAAGGGCAACACGGTGGATATTACTCAACAAAGCACAGCCGAATCAAGACTATCCGGTTTATGAACCAAAGATCAAAGAAAGTTAAATGTGTAAATTATATGAAATGTAATCAATCTTTATAAAAATGCAGGTTATCATGAACTTGTTGCTGTCTTTTGACCAAAAGCTAACAAACACCATTAAATGTAAATTCTAAATGTAATGTAACTATACGGCAAATTTTCTAATATTAGTATATCAGATTTGTGGCCTGTGTGAACACTTTGTTAACATGTAAACAGTCAAAGAGAAGCACAATAAAGATGAAATCTCAACTTAAAGCTAAAGAATTCTTGGTTACTTGTCATTTTAATTTAGAATATTCTTTTAATTGCTGGCTTCACAATTTAAGTTAACTCAAAGTGCCAGCAGTGACAAATTTTGGGTCATTTTAAATTAATTGCAGATGTTGTACATTTGACTTATTGAATTTTTTAATTATGAACTAAGAGGAATATCGTAGGTGGAACAAAATCAAGCTGATAATAATAATAATAATGATAAAAATAACACAATATTGTGTATTATTATTATTATTATTATTGGTGTAATTATTATTATTATTATACTATAATAGTATAGTGTATGTGTGTGGTCATATATTTGACATGCCCATTTAGAGTCCTCTTATTCTCAATAAACTGTATTGTTGAACTATAACTTCACATTAATCGCAAAATAGTTATGTTTTCTGAGTGACAACAAAAAACTGTTTAATATGTACATAGAGCACCATGGCAAATCACAACATTTTGGCAACCAAATCGTTAACTTCAATTCAATGCATTTGTTTACCCATAATAACAGATTTATTTTCCATTGTGTAATCATAACAGTTTGACAAGAATAGGTGGTGTGGCTGTTTAAGTCATCACTTAAGGTGTGCTAGGTAAACTGATAACAAACTAAAGTAATCGAACTTTGTGGTCATTTACAACCATTTGTTACAAGCATTATGAGACTTTGAGCTCGAATGGACAATATATATTTTGACAAACTGTTACCTTCTACTTACAATTTGAATTGGATTTAAGTTTTATCTGTCAATTTAAAACAAACAGCATAAGTGCATAAGACTATAAGATTATTGTTTATATAGGTATATAGCACACTATGTCCTGAGATAAGTGGATTGATTAACTATGATATAAAAAGTATGACTATAGCTTTTTAACATAAATGTAAGCAGCAGCAGCAAGTATCTAGACAGAGATAATAAATATTGTGGTGTTACAGAGGTGAAGTAAACATATACAGATGTATCTTATTCCATTTGGTATCATTCTGACTGTGGTTGCAAAGAAACTATTCTAGAAACCTGCATTGTTTGATACTGTCTGGTCCGTATTGTCTCAGGTTTTGCTGTACAAGCGTTTATGCCTGAGTAAAGAATGGCCTGGATGATGTATTTGCTTTAAAATCCGGGCAATGATGCAACAACAGTGTTTTTTTCCTCACTATTATTTACAACAGGATCTGCATTTTCGTGGGTTTAAATAAAAACGTTTCTCAACATGTCAGTATTTGAGTAACATGTTATTTATTTCAGCCACAAATTAAACTTAACAACCACACAAAATTTAAGGGGCCGTTTCAAAATAATTTTCAGGTTTTTCTGAATTTACTATTTATTGGTATGTGTTTAGGTCAAATGAACATTTTTGTTTTGTGTGAACTACTAACAACATTTCTCCCAAATTTCAAATAAAAGTATTGCTTCTTGCACTTATTTGCAAAAACTGGAGAAACAGGTCAAAATAACAAAACATATGCTTTTTAATACTGCAAAGAAAACAAGTTTATATTTACTTTTAAGCAATACAGCAGTAATATCCCTACATGTATTTAGGAAAAGTAAAAAAAATATGTGATAGCCTTGATTTTTCACATTGCACATTTCTGTCACTCAGAGGTTTGGTCTTGTTGAAATTCAACAGACACTGGACTGGAATGAGCACAATGCATCTAGAAATGCTGATTATATGAAAATTTGGCATGGTATATCAAGTGTTATGAATATGTGGACTGTCAAGCTCTCTCCACTTTCCTGACGATGAGAGGATGGAAGGATTTCTTCCTGAAGTCCATGGTTAGTTCCTTTTGATAAGGTCATTCTCCTCTTTGCAAGAATATCAGCTCCCCAAACACGTCTCCACCCTTGATGATGCCGTGTCATCTGCATACTTAATGATGACAGTATTGTCATGGATGGAGAGAGTGAAGGGAGTGCCTGAACATGTGACTTTTCCAATATAAAAGACGTCCCTTTGTGTAGTATCCTGAAGCGAGGATCCAACTTCGCAAAAGGTAAAGTTCCTAATGTTTTTTTATTCCTTTTGTGTAAACTTTATATAAATCTCTGTTTAGGGTTCATATTAACTAAACTTTGAATATGTCTCTTAACTTTTTTTGTGGAACAAACATTTGATTTCTTCTATGGAGGTGACATCTCAACCTAAAGCATATAAGCCTAAAGACTTTCAGACCGGATTATTCGGCTGTTGTGATGATGTAAGCATCTGTAAGTTGTTCCAATTTATAATATTTCACAACTACATTGTTAAAAGGATAGTTTAGCCAAAAATAAACATAAGCTCATCATTTATTCACCCTCATGTCAGCTGTATATTACTATTTCTTCTGTGCAACACAAAAGAAGATATTTTGAGAAATGTCTCAGTGGTTTTGTGTCCATACAATGGAAGTCAATGGGGTTCAGTGTTGTTTGGTTACCAACGTCCTTGAAAATATCTTCTTTTGTGTTCTGCAGAAGAAAAAACTTAAACAGAAAGGTTCATCAGATGTTAAAGGTTCTTCACGGAACCAAAATGTTCTTGCATCGAAGCACCTTTTGAAGCACCCTTTTTTTAAGAGTGCAGGTTTAGAATGAGGTTGAGTATATGAAGATATTTTTGTATTTGTGAAGTGTCCCTTTAATTCGTTATCTGATCTATAACATCAATCTAAATGTTGTATTAGGTTGTTGTGGCACATTCTGCCTCCCTTGTTTGGGCTGTACTATTGCTAGTGACATGAACGAATGTTGGGTGTGCGGTTTGGGGATGCCAATCCGAAGTGTTTACAGAACAAGATACAACATCCCGGTTAGTATGATGTCAATATATCGTTCAACCAATTGATCATGTTGAGCATGGAACGCAAATAAAGTAATTTGTTGGTTGTTTGGTTTTGTTTCCAGGGATCCATGTGTGAAAACTTTCTTGTAAACTATTTCTGCCTGTCTTGTGCAGCCTGTCAGCTGAAGAGAGATATTGACATAAGGAAGCGTAACGGAGAATTCTGAAGAAATCTTACAGGGTGACCCACCACAACATCCTGTTTAAACAAGAAATCGTGCTCATCGAGCCCTTTTGTAATGTCTTTAATTACTGTACTCGGTCTGTAGGCATCATAAAACTTTTTTTATCACATCACATGTTCATTTCTATAAAGTTGGCTGTGTAGCCAGCGAGAACAGATATTACGAGTGCCAGAGATGTGAAATCTTAAAGGGACAGATCACCCAAAAATGAAAATTCTGTCATCATTTTCTTCCCCTCAGGTCATTTCAAACTTGAATGACTTTCTTTCTTCTGCAGAACACAAGAGAAGATATTTCGAAGAACGCTGGTAACCAAACAACATTGAACCCCATTGACTTCCACTGTTTGGATACAAATCCTCCTTTGTGTTCCACAGGGAAGTCATATAGAGGTTTTGAAAGACATGAAGGTGAATAAATGAAGTTTATATAAATTAAAGTATCCCTTTAACATGAGTTAATGTTAGCTTTATGTTGCTATTTAGTTTTAATTACTATGTTTTCCTCCTTTTATTTTTCTGTGGAATGCCGTTTACCTCACACTGTACGACGGATGCAGCATTGTATAACTTCCTTTCACTCGCAAATTTATTTTCAATGATTTTTTTGACAATCTGTTCATGTGGAGAAAATCAATAAAGTAAGGAAAATTGTTTAAAAAGTGTGTGATTCTTGCAACCGGCACCAAATGGACTTGCAAACAGATTTCCCAAACATGGTAGTTTTTAGGACAGTATATGAAAGTATATATACCCTTTTTCTCACAGTTTGACTGTTTTGCGCTCAAAACTGACAGAAAATAAACATGAAAACATGGTCACAGTTTATTAAGCCTCAGACTGTCTTTGCAAATGTCAGAAATGCCTCACAACCAACTTAATACAGAATCATGGGAGAGGTTAAACTTAATGAATGAGCTCAAGTTCAATAGTCTTTTCATGGTGCTGTTAATTTTGCCTATAGGGTGTGCCGACGGATGTAGCTAGAAGGGGATAAAGGGACTTTATTGTGTCATCTGGGCCTCGATAGCTTGTGCCGTCCACTCTGGTGCTGCCTGACTGATCTTCTCCAGCAGGTTATTCACCTGGAAGCACAGCGACTGAATCTGCTTGTCCCAGGTGGGCAATGGCTCTCGCGCTGATGAAAATAATACAGTTTGCAGAACTTTCCGAGTCTGTTTTATTTGACTTCAGTTTCTTATGATTATAAAGTTAAAAAGATTGCTACTAAATTCATCCAATAACCAAACTTACTTTCAAAATGGACAATGCTGTCTATCTGGTCAATGAAGCCGTTCATGCGACCCTCTGTGATCATTTGTGAGGCGATCTTTTCTGCCTGTAAAGAGATTTGTGGCAGCATTAGAACCGTCGTCACCACAATGTTTGTTTTATCAAATAAATCGTAAGCCATGCATGGATGTACCTTTGCAGGTGGAATTTCTAATAGTGCTCCTAGCTCTTCAAAAGTGATGTTGTTGTATAGTTTGCTAGCAGAAAGCAGGTTGTGCTCAATGACTGCTCGGTCTAGGATGCTTGAACCTACAAAGGAAAATGTCACACTTTTAAATTAGGTGCAATAAGTAATTTGTTGTTTATGTCAGGGGTTTTCAAACTGGCCAGGGGGCCCCCAGAGGGTTCTAAGGGGTCCCCCAAAAAATTCAGACAAAAAAGACAGAGCAAAAAATTAAGAGGTGGACAGTTTTACTCAAGTACATTTTTCAAGTATATGCACTTTATGATGCTGTTTTTACATTGGAAAATATTACTTTGCCATATTACAAAGCATATGTCATACTTTTACTCCACTACACTTCATAAATAAATTGTTTACGTTTTTTTTTTACATTTAATACAGAATTTAAGTACTTTAAAAATCTTTTAATAGTAAAAAGTAAAACTACTTAAGTAAAAGATAAGAAGTAAAAGTACTCGATTTGAGCTTGTACTTAAGTTTTAAAAGGTAAATAAACAACAGTTATTTATGAAATGTAGTGGAGTAAAAAGTATGATATTTGCTTTATAATGTAGTGAAGTAAGATTTTTCCAAAGTAAAAACACTCTCATAAAGTACAGATATTTTAATATGTACTTGAGAGTAAAAATACTTAAGTAAATGAAAAAATGTAAAATATTATACACAAAAATGCGGCAAAAAAACGTGCTACTCGGCATAATTAATTTAGTTTGCATATGAACTTTAAAAAATCTAAACGAAGTTAGTGGGTTAATGTGGTTGTCATCTTAACATGCCAACCTTAGTGAGGTAACCCACTCATGTAAAATAAAACATCTTTTTATTAGGCTACTAATATTATTGTACACTTCATCCATTTTTTTTTTAAGAAATAAGAAATTTAGGTTACACTTTATTTTAAGGTGCCCACGTTAAAGTGTAATTATACCATTACTACAGTAATACATGTAACGTGTTACAACGGCACATGTTAGCGTTTTTACTATACTTATATAGTATAGTATGTCAATTCTTAGGAGCTAAAATGTTTATGTGGCGCAAATTACTCAAATCCTAAATACATAAAAATAGCATCTAATAGTAAGTCAACACCATCTGCTGTGGTGGCTTTCTGATGTGGCATCAGCATGGCGGCAAACTCCTGCAGTTGATTTCCTCGAATGATTCGATCCAGGTACATCTTCTCCAGAATGCCATAGGCGGAAAGTTGCTGACAGCGTTCGTCCTTGAACAGCGTGGCCAACATACGCGAACGCTGCTGACCTTTGAAGCAACAAGATGTGTTAATTCCATCTTAGATCAAGTGATCGCTTTGAAATATACATTTAAATTAGGCTGTAATTAGTTTAGCCTAATGTTAGTAAGGTAGTATGCCGATCTTACCTGCAGAGGCCAGTATAGTGCAATGAAGAGCATGCTTCAAAGCTTCCAAACGTTCAGTCTCATGGACAATGGATTTGTAGGAAAGCTCATTGTAGCGCTGAGCAGCCTCAATGAACTTCCTCCGGTAGTCTAGTACTCTGGCATAGCACACCTATAGGATGCAATGAAAAACGCTATATAAAAACGCTGTATAATAACATTGGTAGAGACTATTTCCACCAGATGCCATCGTTCATGATAAAACATCAGTTTAATTTACGGTGCACCTTGTAGTGAATCTGCAGCTGTTCATTGGTGGATTCGTTCTGAAGTAAAGAAGCTCGGTTGATGTAGGCCTCAGCCTGAACCGGGTCATCATCCTCCAAGTACAGACGGGCGATTTTCAGATAGGTGTCCAACTTGTAGTCCACATTGTACTGTCTGTAGATACAGACGAACAGATCGTAAGAGAGTAAAACCAAGGCGAGAGAAGTTTATTCATAGATAAAAGAGTGAACATACTTTTGTCCCGTCTCCAGAGGGATGCCCACAAGAACCTGTGCGGCGTTCCGCCAGTCCTCCTCTTTTTCATAGATTGTGGCTAGATGTTGTCTGATTGAAGCCACCTGAAAATGTGCGAAATTCACTTACAATTATTATGTATGGTAACTTATTAATGTAAAGGAGTAGTTGTTTTTTTGTCATTATTTGTTAGGGTGATTCTCACGAAATTTTGGTTTTAAGATGTCGAACATGATTTTCTTAAAAACACTTGTATCAACAAATTTCCTTTATATTTATATTATATTTATAGAAATGTAACATTTTTTTATGCGGAAAACTACATTTATAGGTAATGAGAATGATACTAATACTAAGTGTTTAACTAGAAAATATAACGTAATCTGTTAACTTGAAAGGGATGCGTTTCATCACATAAAATCAAACTTAATGTAAATATCTTTGTGTGTTTAAGCAGTCTTTTAGAAATGTTACGGAGGATGAGAATCTCAGTTTCTATTTCTTTATTTTTACTATACATGAATATTCTGTCAATCATTTTTTGTCGTTCGAGAAAATCAAGTAGACCATCGAATTGACTTTTTTCAGAATGTTTTCATTTGACTCTGTTTACATTACAAAATATAATTCACTCAGATGGCCAACACAAAGGTGTTTTTTAATGATGCTGACATGACAACAACATATTTTTGGGGACCGTTTTTCTGTAGTAATGCATTTTGGTAGATGTAGGTCAAAAAACATGCACAAGAGGTGAAGGTAAAATTTCTGAATTATATTTTGGACAAGAGTTCGCTGATGTTTATCAAGTACATGCTTGTTTTCACATGCAATGTTACACTGACCTGTTCTTCAAATGAAATAACTCTGGGCTGAATCTTTTCCAGTGTAAAATGGCAAACAGTTTTTGCTGTAACGTCTGGCAGGTTTAGAAGGTGTGTGCAAAAGTCTGTCAACAGCTGTCTGGATATAACCAAGCTTACATTCTCATTAACCACTGTGAGAGGATGAGAAGTTAATCAGTGTATGCAATGTTAAAAGATGCATTACATGTTAGAATAAATACATAATTTGTTATCTGTACCATGTCAGACAGGTGTGCTTTAATATCAGTGTACTTACTCGCTTCAACAAATGCTTTAAGTGCCTCAAGTTGTTCTGCATCAGTAAACTGAAGAGCTTTTTCTAATATTTGCCGATATCTGTGACAATTTTTAAAGGAGACAAAAAGGGCTAATGTTTATTTATAGACATATGAATCCAATTCATGTAAAACAACTTTTAAAACTTGAAGAGATAAATCATAATAAACTACTAACAATATATATAGTGCTTTATTTAAAATGAACAGTGAATTATTTATAATGCCATAATAATAAAATTAACTGAATAGTTAAAGAATTATACATATTATTACTACTTTAGACAATAAAAATATTTTTACAGCAAATACAAAGTCAACGTTACAGTAACCACATCTGTTGTAGTAACCAGGATTTCTTGGCTGACTTACATTACTGTTGGAGTAAATACAATGTAGCTGCCTAAGCACCTGTCATCAAACATGCCCGATATATTTGCTTACGCAAATAACGTATTATTATAAATAAATTATAAAAAATAAAAAAGTTGTGAACTGCAGACTACTAAATGCAGACTGACAAGCAGAGTAACTATTCATCAGTTCAATGCATAGCCTCACGCTAGCTAATATTAGCCTGTAGACATCATCTTTGCATCACATCTTTCATCTGAGAAAACGTAAACAATGATATATCTATGCAACTGACATATACTTAGTGGACATATAAGTAAAAGGCCTGAATAAACATACTTCCCAGCCAGATCTTTATGAGAGCCACTGGAGTTCATCAGCTGGGCGAGCTCCTGTCTCACGCCGGTCGCCATTTTCCTCTACTGCTCAATCAACAGTGACACATTCAGACCTCAAGAGGGCGCCACTCATCAAAATCATTTTATTCTTGAGTATTCTTATTCTTTGAATTCAAAAAGTAAATGAAAATCAGTAGTAATAATAATAATAATAATAATAATTTATATATTATTAATATGCTAATATCTTATAATTACTTATAATTGGGAAAAAATAGGGGTTATGACAGGGTTTTAACTTCACCAAAAAACATGAAAGCTTACATTATTTACATTTTCTGACATCATGCCCCGTATAAACATGCAAATGTGTTTTTAAATATGTTTATATCTACCTATCTAAAAATGTATATCTATAATGTATATCTATATCTAAAAATAAAGTCATTTAGCTTTTATGCATTTATGCGTGCGCGAGTCGCGTACTACTGAAAGAGGCGTGCACGGAAGTTGTGCAGTGACGCAAAATGTTGCTTCCTACGAAGGCGTGGCCTGATAATGGGATGTTAGAGGTGAAATGGCGCTCGGCGCGGTATTTTAAACAATCGTCTTCGTCTGAGAGCGGATGATCGAAACGATGCAGCGGCGAGTCGGAGTAAGCAGCGCGTGATCGAGTGAAAAACTTCGAGGATTTCAGAAGAGCGTTTCGAGACTTCTCTCGACAAAGTGTAGGAAGTGTCTTTTCAGCTCGGGTGGGTATTCAGCAAGGGGCAATATGATCTCAGCTAGTTAGCAGAGCTGCTAACTGTGTATTTGTCAGCTGATGTGGGCTTCGAACTGTCTCCTGTCTTGCGCTTTTTGTGTGGTGTGTAATTCAAAGAACGAGTTGTGATGACAAATGATTGTTGGTACGTTAAGGTTTGGTGCTGAACTGCAAGTTAAAACATACAAAGGTAAAGATTGCTCCAAGGTTGAAGTCTTTGCGATAGTTTAATGTTGGCTGGATACTGGATAGCACCTGAGGCAATGCACCGACAATAATGACAGCAACCTGCTGGCTCTGTCTGGATCATATCTATGTGGTTTTACAGTACACTGTTATTGCTTTGCAGCATTAGTAGCGTTATGCAATGGCTTTTGTCAACGTATGGCTTTTATTTTATACAAATATTGTAACGTTAGTATTGTGCAAAGTGATATGGACCCCCAATTTGTTTTCTTTGAACAAAACAGAGACTCGTCAGGAAGCTTGGAAGCATTTTTGTTTTGTTGTCTGCACTGCACACTATGATGTAATAATTTGATAAGTAATGAAACTTTTTTGTAATTTTTTTATTTTGTAATTATTGCAATCATCTTTTTTCAGTTAACCTTAAGTCTCTATTTATTTCATTACAACTCGACTTAAAGTTAGCAGTTTAGTGACGGAAGACTTGGTCTTATTGTACGTTTTACGCTATAACATTTAATATAATCAGCACCCATGAGTTTGAGAATTGTGTCTGTTTTAAATAGGGAATGGTTAGAAAATGAGTTCTTATTCCAGCCGTCTCTTAAAATAAACATTTTGAGCCCGCACGTCATTTATGTCCACTTTGCCCCTCCCTTGCGCTAACAAAACAAATGCTGCGTTTTTATCTTGTGCTGCTGCTGTTTCTGAACTGATGACGAGTTGAAAATGGCGGATCTTTCGAAATCCAACCCTGGCCTGAAATAGACACTCAGCGCTCAAAGTCACATAACAGGACTCTGCTAAACCAAATATACCAGTCCGTATACACATGTATGTGTCGTAGTATTATAAAGTTAATTTCCATGGCAACAGAGTATACAGGGAACCGGGCGCGTGGAATATCAACAAACTCTCCTCGATGTGGAAACTGTCAGACTGCCCTGCTGGGTTTTTACAGAATTAACTGTTGAGGTAATGGAGACAATTATTTTCTGCGATTAAAACAGAGGCCTTGATGTGTCCTGTCTCTTTAAATTAATTTGAGTGCTTTTATGGTTTCAATTTAATAACACGTATAAAGGAACGTGTGTTATAGGAGGTTTTGTGTTTTGAGTCACGAAATTTGGTAAGAAAAGCACTGCTACAGACAGTTGTTTTGGTGATTGTCATTGCTAATGTTAGCTATGACGCTAGTTCTTGATGTATATTTGGTGTGTTAATTAACTGCTGGTTAGCTCTGTGCTACTTAACCTCATAGCAGCTATGCGACGCGACGCATTTAGAACGCTTTCATCAACACTTTCGGCGCTGTTTGATTGATGGGGCGTTCTAGTCGCGTCGCGTCAGCGTAGAGCGTTTAGTAATAGGAGAGTTTGAATGGCCCGCCAGAACACTGTTGCGGATTATATTTGACACATGTGCTTGTTATATGACTCTTTAGATTTTAAATGTATACTTTATGCTGTATGTTTATCATTTTCATCACGATTTTTTCTTAGATTTACACGTCATGCCTTAATAGACATCCATTATTTCTGTATGTATGTACTCGCATCACAATCCATCACTCTTGCACAATATTCCTCAAAAGTAACGCAAAAGCTTTGAGTTGAGGTAAAGAAAGTTGCTGTAGAAAATGCTGATACGATCGTTTGGACACGTTTTTTAGAATGATTGACGCAGAAGACTGTATACAAATAATAAAGCTTGAACTATGAATTGTTTTTTGTTTGTTTGTTTATATTGCATGTGTAATAATTAGGGCTTCGGAATGTTGAAAAAAATGTAGTATGCAATACGAACACTGCAAAAATGGCATTCTTGTCTTGTTTTATAGTACAAATTAAAGGAGTAGTTCGCCTTCAAAATGAAAATTCTGTAATAATTTACTCACCCTTTTGTCATTTCAAACCTGTATGACTTTCTTCCGCGGAACACAAATTAAGATATTTTAACAGGCCCCCATTCACTTGCATTGGTTACAATAGAAGTGAATGGGGGGGTTACCAACATTTTTCAAAATATCTTCTTTTGTGTTGTGCAGAAGAAAGAAAGCCATACAGGTTTGAAATGACAAGAGGGTGAGTAAATGATGACAGCATTTTCATTTTGAATGTGAACTACTCCTTTAATCACACTTAAATCAACATACATATTCTTGACAAGATGAGTGACCTAAGATATTTAGTCTTTTTTAATGTAAAAAATACAAGAATTAGGGAAGTTTATGTTTATGTAAAACCAGCCAAAAATCTGCCAATGGGGTGATAAAAATAACCTTGAATTAGGAACTTAAGTGAAACGTAAAACTAAATTCAAGTTTTTCCCTCACATTTTTCTACATTTTTTAAAAACATGTTTCTCTTTCTTAGTTTGTTTTCAGTCATTTTGCAAGATGGATGTGGTATCACCTGAGCTCAACAGCCTCCTCCCTGATGAGATTATGGATACTGAAGCTATCGCAATGGAAGAGGAACTCCCCGCCGAGCATCTCGCACCTCCTCTCCAATCCGAATCGGAGCTGACTCAGGTTCCTATGGAAACGGAGGTGCCTGAAATCGTCACCCTGTGTACGACCACCACAGCTATGCAGATGACCGCAACCTCCAGCGACGCTCAATGTAGCACCATCTCTGGAACTCAACTCCTCCTGGCCTCCTCTGGCCTCATGACTGGCGCCTCCTCCAAAACCACCAGCCCTGGTGTGACTCAGAGCCTCTCAAAAATCTCCAGCGTCACCATCCCGGCCAACCACCAGCTCATCATCAACAGAGTGGCCACCTCCCCTGGCGTGGATGGCAAACCTCCGGGCACTGCTGTGCTCAAGCCAGAGGGTCAGAAACTTCTGGTTGCCGGCCTCAGTAAAACAGGACAGCCCATTATGTTGGCTCTGCCCCAGACTTGGAACAAACCTGCCACCACCCAGGGCACAGGGGATGCCAAAACTCAGATTAAAATGCTGACCGCAGTCGGGAAGCCGGTGATAGCTGTGAGCTCGGCCAGTCAGCTGCTGAGCACCTCCACACCGTTGCAAGCCCAACAGCTGAAGACCCTTCAGGTCAGTGTTTATCTTTTTATGGAAAGACATCTTCATGAGGATTTAAGCAACGCTTCCTGTTCAACAGAATGAAAGATTCATGTTTCTCCCCACAGATCACAAAGAAGCCTCCGGTGTCTTCAGCCGGACCAATGATAACAAAGCTCATCATCACAAAGGCTTTAAACAATAAAGGACTGACCAATCCCGCGTCAGGAGCTCCTGTAGTGACTGGTAATCTTCGTCCTGTGTAATATCAAACACATCTTTGAAATCTGCTGATGTTTGTAAGCAAGTCACTAGCCCGTCATGTGATCCGGAAATCTATAATAATGCACTTCCAGATCCTTGTGATCAATCCTAAAGCTTTGTTCCTGCTCCCAGGTCGGGTTGTTACCCAGAGCACTCCAGTGACGCCACCACGTAACATCACCATCGGTGAGACAACCAGCACTGTGCAGCAGAACCCGTCTGGCAACACCAAAGTGGCCATCTCACCTCTGAAGTCTCCTGGCAAGGTCAGTTTCTATTCAAGTGGGTAGTTCACCCAAAAATGAAAATTCTGTCATCGTTTACTCACCCTCAGGTTGTTCCAAATCTGTATGCATTTTTTTGTTCTGCAGAACACAAGGGAAGATATTTGTAAGAATGTCAGTAACCAAACAGATCTCATCCCCATTGACTATCATAGTATTTCTTTTCCCTACTATGGCTGACAGTAAATCAGTCATTGCAGGATTTAGCGATTTTGCCATCGCAGAATTTAACGCATAATCAAACAAACTCTTGCGGCAACTTGAGAACTTTTCCGCATAATTTGGCCGAAGACGAGCCATGTGACGTCAGCACACCGCGCATTCCATCAAAACCTGCTCCAAAAGTCAGGCAGAGATACTCTTATTATAGGGAGATAAGGGTCTGTAACACTTACAATTGGAGAAAGCGTAACGGCTAACAAAATGTATTGACATACATAAAAAAACTAGCCTCTGGTTTCCTTTCCTGCATTCCGCTGGCGTTGAAACGAAACGTGATTGGTTGCTTGACCTGTTAGTCAAAATGGCCTCTTGGGCTGGCCTCGGCTACTTAAAGCAGCCAAGGTTTCCAGAGCATCAGTCTGAAACTGCTGCATGCCTTTTAATCATAGGAAATTAATAATGAAGAACTGTTTCTGAGAAAAAAAAACTCGCAATTTTTATCGCAAAATTTGAACAAAGCCGCTGCAAAATCAAGCATTTTTGGCTGCAGAAATCACCAAAAAAATCTCTGCAAAATCCTGTGGGGGCTGGTAAATGGCTGATGAGATCTGTTTGGTTACTGACATTCTTCCAAATATCTTCCTTTGTGTTTCACAGAACAAAGAAATGTATACAGGTTTGGAACAACCTGAGGTTGAGTAAGTGATGACAGAATTTTCATTCTTGGGTGAACTATCCTTTTAAAACGGCACCCCTGCTATTAGTTGGAGAAACATAGTTTCACCCCAAATGCACGCCATTGGTTGAGACTTTTTCTCATGTCTGTGTCCTCACCCTTATGCTTTTTCGCCTCTAGCTGACTGTTGTTTCAGTGGCCAGTGGGTCTCCAAACTCACCCCAGAAGTCTGTGACGCTCCCTCTGAATGTTGCTTTGGGCCAGCCGATCCTCGCTGTCCAACAGTCTGCTGCCACCTCACCGGCCAAAGCAGGAACCAGCCTGTCCACTGCACAGGTAAACACTCAAAGACACTAAAGATCTATTCGCTAAGACAAACATACTTTAACATTCAAAAACAATAATAATTTTGCCTCTATGCTGTCATGAGCTTTTTTTTTTTAAAGTGAAAGTGACCTATTAGTCAGATATGGTGACCCATACCTGAAATGTGACCTCTGCATTTAACCCATCCAGTGATTAGTGAACACACGCACAGCAAGTGGTGAACACACGTACACCCGGAGCAGTGGGCAGCTATCACTGCAGCCCCCGGGGAGCAAGTAGGGGTAGGATGCCTTGCTCAAGGGCACCTCAGTCGTTACCCGCCGGCCCTCAGAATCGAACCGGTAACCTTCTAGTCACGAGTCCGACTCTCTAACCATTAGGCCACCATGACTTTTTTGAATGTACATATAACATATTATAATATTAAATATAAAAGAGCAGAATAATTGGGTCCCAGCCTCATGTTCCAATGTTAGTGGTTCCAGGTTTGGGCCCAGTACAGAGCTGATGGGCAGTTCCAGCGTTATGTGACGTTTTCGGTTTCAGTCATGTGAAATGGAAATTCTCAGTGAATATATATATTGCCAATGTAATGAATTATGTGTTTATATTTGACTAAACCTGTGATGATAGAGGCCAAACATTGGACAAGTATCTATTATCTATGCGTTTTCTATTTTAAAAGAAAAATTCATGCGTTCTGGATGTGACAAAAAAGGACATGTTTTTGAGAATCTGTGAATAAAAATGCACAAACCAGAATAAATAATACCTTACAAATGAAGAAGGGATGGCTCTTTATAGACCATAATATAGTTACTATATTTTAATTTACACGTGAAAATTTTCTCAACGTTTTCATTTGAGAAATATGGACCGTTATTGGTGTGACCTTACCTGACTATGGAAAACTATGCTTTAAAAAAGTGCTTTAGAAACTTCACATGGGTATTTTAACCACTAAATATTAATGTCTGACCTATAAGATGTACCGAAACCCACATTGTATACAGTGGGTATAAGCATAAAAGAGTTCAAATCAGGATTTGCCATCTGTACCATATTAGAGGGAAAAAGGGCATCAAAGAAAAGTTTCACACGTGAAAACTTTTGCATGTCACTAACTACATGTTTTGCTTTATCTCAACTACAGGCTGTAAAGCCAGTGCAGGGGGTTACTGTGGCAGGGATGGGGACATCTCAGTTTAAGACCATCATCCCCCTCACCACACCACCCAATGTACAGCAGATTCAGGTGCCAGGCAGCCGCTTTCATTACGTACGACTCGTGACCGCCACAACCGGCAGCGGCACCGTGCATACGGGCGCCAGCACCAACACTAACTCTTCTATTCAACCAGGTAGAGCCTGTAGCCTGTATAGTTCAGAATAGATCTGTTGTTTAATGTTCAACTTGAATGTTTTAGTCTAATAGACTAAAAACTGTTCTGTTGTTTACAAAGCCAAGCCTGTGATGATGAACGCTGCGGTACGGATGTCTGTACCCATCGTACAGGCACAGACTGTTAAACAGGTATATGGTGAAACATGCACTCCTGTTGTCTGATCTCACTCTAACCAGTTTAATGCACATAAATGTAAACCAGAAATCTTGGTTATAACAATATTTATGTGGTTTGTTGTGGTTGGACGCATACGCAGGTGGTACCCAAGCCCCTGACATCAGCAACGCAGGTGATGACCACCAGTCAGACCCCCCAGCGCCTCATCATGCCAGCCACACATCTGCCTCAGATCCAGCCCAACCTGACCAATCTTCCTCCGGGCACTGTGCTTACCCCCGCCCACGGCTCTGGGAACATGGGATACGCTGTGTTGCCGGCCCCGTATGTCACACAGGTCCGTACATCGCCAGTGATACCAAATGCAATAGGGAGGCTCAAAGATGAAGTATTTTTTGTTTGCAAAACCCGGAAGCGAGTTAGCATTTTAGGACTTCCGGTTCCATCGCTCCAAAGCCTATGGGTTTTTTGAACGGGTTTTTGGTAAATCGCCCGAAATATGGTCTGTGGTAAACAAAAAAAATAAATATATTCACATTTTCTATGACATAAAACACACCAATTATAACCCCCTTGTGATTTTTTTAAAGCCTTAATGTGTCTTAAAAACGGCGGTTGCTAACAAGTTGCTAAATCGTAGGGCTGTGTATTGAAAAGTGCCTCCCGATACGATACATATCACGGTAGATGGGTCACGATACAATATATTGGTATGTATTTCGATACGATACACATTTGCGATATATTGCAGTACTTTAAATAGAAAATGTAAAAAGTAGAGCTAGAAATACAACAGCCCTACTAAATCGCTTTACTTCTTTTGGCGAGGACGGTAGATGTCATCGCGCATATAAAGCTCACAAATAATGCAAAATGGGCACAAATCTTTTAAAACGTAGATTCATTCACGGAGTAATTACTTGCAAGGGAACACATTTTTAATAAAGTTTGAAAGTTTTCGGAGGCTTGGTGGCGGTGATGTTGATATCGAGCGACCTTAAGTGTAGTCTGTTTATAGCATCGTAATAGCTTTTTACTTCTGCCAATTGTATTTCGGCTCAAAAAAAATTTGGTGTTGATTTGTACAGATGATCTTGATAGACGAAACGTGTAAACATCATAAACCTTTGTTAATCACATGCACATGGCGATCTTCCAAAAGTCTATGGGACAAATGCATAAGCTTTCGGTCGAGGGAACCAGCGCGGCGCTTACTTCCGGGTTAGCCTTCAAAAATACGTCATCTCTGAGGTGCCGGTTGTTTTGGGGAGTTTTTCACGTCTCATGTGTTCTCTCAGATTCCCCAGCCTACGTTCGTCACTTTAACCAGCAGATCCACCTTCTCGACGAACACGCCAATACAGACCCAAGCCAGGCTTTCTCTCAACGGGTGAGATGCAAATATTGTTATATCACAATTCATTTTAGCAAACTGTTTGTTATATCAAGCTCATTGTTTTTCTTATTACAGTTTACCAACATCAGAAGCCACATCCAGGCAGAGAAAACCCTGTAACTGCACACGCTCACAGTGTCTGAAATTGTATGTACCACCCAGCATTCCTGTTTCCATTCTTTTATATTTATAATTGTTTTTATTGGCACTCTTAGTTTAGACCCCCATTTGTGGCAAATATGTGCCATTAACACCACCTGTTGTTTTCAAGATTAGACTTTCAGCATCATGTATAGTTGTCTTTGATGCTGTGACAGAGATGATGAACCGAATCGTACAGCGTGTTCATTATAAAATGATGATGACTTGCTGTTTGATAACTGGTTATTAATTCATCTCTTCTCTGCAGGTATTGTGATTGCTTTGCCAATGGGGAGTTTTGTAGTAACTGCAACTGTGTTAACTGCTTCAACAACCTCGGTCATGAGAGTGAAAGACTTAAGGCGATTAAGGTAACAAATGACTGTTTTTTTCTTTTTTTAGGAAATGTAAAATGTCTTCTGCTGTTACGCTTGTTTGATTCTTTAGGAATGTCATCTGTATGTTGCACAAAACTGTTTTGCTGTATTGATATGGCCAAAGTCACAACCTACAGAATAACGTGTCGTCCTGCAGGCTTGTTTAGACCGAAACCCGGTGGCCTTCAAGCCCAAGATTGGCAAAGGCAAAGAAGGCGAGTCAGACAGGAGACACAGCAAAGGGTGCAACTGTAAAAAATCCGGCTGCCTGAAGAACTACTGCGAGTGTTATGAGGTGAGCTGCATCTGAATGTCAAAGCGTTCAGCCCTCGTGTTGGGTCCTTGTGAGCAAAGTTAACAGTCTCTCGTTCACTGTTCACGTCAGGCAAAAATCATGTGCTCGTCAATCTGCAAATGCATGGGCTGTAAGAACTTTGAGGAGAGTCCAGAGAGGAAGACGCTGATGCACCTGGCAGATGCTGCAGAGGTGCGAGTACAGCAGCAAACCGCAGCCAAAACCAAACTGTCATCGCAGATCTCGGATCTGCTCACCAGAACGACTCCAGCCATCACCAGTGGAGGCGGAAAGTAAGACCTGCCATATCTTTATCTCATTATAATAGTTACATTATATCCAGACATTACCTAACAATGACCTATGGACCTCCAAAATGCTCTTTAGTGCACCACCTTAGAAACCACCCATATTTACTTAGTAACCATCTATCAACAATCTGTGGAATTTTTTTGTTACATTTGATATTGATAGAATTGACAACATTCAAAGTTTAGAACTTTTTGGATGTAAACTTACAAAATAAAAATTTAAGAAAGTCTGTTACTTTAAAATATTTGTTTTGACTTGTATACTTTTTTGTCGTAATAAATATAAAGATTTTTATATAAAATTAAATTAAGGAATTAATTCTAAACCTTTAAGGCCGTGTTCACATTTGACTTCTTTTTTGACAAGAAAAAGTTGACAATGGCGCTTTTTTAGTAAAAAAAAAATGCTTGCAACGTTGTGGTTACGAATAACAGCCAGCAATGTTCAAAGATAGCATTTGTGCACGAAGGCAGCTTAAGGAGCAAGTATGGTCCGTCTGTCTGTGTCCGTGCGGATGTGACGCGTACAAAAGCGCATGCACGTGAAAATTGCACAAGTCCCTAGGGGTCAATGCACACACAGAAAGTGTGCAGTGTGCCGTTGTCGAAGAAAAACGATACAAAACCAACATGCTGAAACCAATAACAGTAAGCTAAGAAGCATATCCTTCTCCATGCGGTTTGGTTGTTGTTCTTGTTGTCTTGCTGTTTGCTCGGATTGTTTGCAGTGGCAAATGACTTCCTCTACCATTAATTTGCAGTGGGTCTGAATGATGCGACTCAACGCTGCCCTCTGACGGTCTGGTAGAGCACACATACTCATTTGTACTGCGCATGTGTCGAACTCGAACTCCGCGCTTAATCAGTGATGAGTATGCTCAAGAAGCTGTGCGGACGAGTTTGCGCGCGTACGCGGAAAATCAAGTATACCTGGGGCTTTAGAGAGACAGGCTTTATAGGCAGCGTAACAGAATTCTATTTGAATTATAAACAGAGAGCATCTTTGCAATAACTAATCATATATTTAAAAACTACAAAACTAATTTCTGGCAAGAAATGACATCAAACGTTATTGAAAAAGAATATTAAACATATACAAAATTATTTATACAAAACTATGCTCCAACAGGCGTTTCGGCTGCCATTGAATTTTTTTCGAGTTTGAGCCTTCTCGATCAATCACATTCCTCGTATGATGTTATGGAAACGACAGGTCTCTGTCATTGGTTAGCTGTGAAAAAGGTGCTTGACGTAGGGCGTTTTTTTTTTTTAAGTTAAACTTTTTACAACCTCAAGAGACGCTCTGAGCTGCAGAAAAGACGCTGGCGCTTAAAAAAGCGCTCAGGGATTTTTTGGAAACTCTGTTTAATCCATAGGATTATAATGTAAAACAGATGCTAGCAGCTTCAAAAAAGAAGTCAAGTGTGAACACTGCCTTAGAGCGCACAAAATTCTGTAAAATATATATGTTGATGCAGGTCACATGTTGGCAGCTCAACCAATAGGAATGAACTGTTATACACCCCTGCTGAAAAAAACAACAGAAACCATTAAAGAAGTTGTAATGCTTTTAAGGGTTTGAAAGGGATTTGTATTGGTTTTAATGGAAAAGGTGTCTACTGGTATCCCTGCTGAAAAAAAACATGAACCACTAGCTTTTCCATTAAAAGTGTTACAAAATTCCTTTTTGTAGAGTGCTTTGGGCATGATTCCAATAGGATTTCATTTAACATCCCACCAATAGAATCCATCACATACCAGTAGAACCATTACAGTTTCCATTAAAGCCAGTACAAATCCCTTTAAAAGCATTATAACATCTTTAATGGTTTCTATTGTTTTTTACAGAAACCATTCCAGAAATTCTAATGTTTTCCATTAAAGCATTAAAAAAATCCTTTTTGTAGTGTTTTGGGCTTTTTCCAGTAGGATTTAACATCCCACCAAAAGAATTCATCACATACCATTAGACACCATTAGAATTTCCATTACAACCAATACAATACAATGCAATACAATTTGATAAACTTTCTATTGTGTTTTGGGCAGGGTTCTATTGTTTTTTTTATTCAGTAGGGAGTCTTTTAGTGTTTAAAAGTCAAGTTTTATTTTGTTAACTTATCATTCAAATAACTTTCAGGTTGCCGTACACATTCGTCACGAAGGAAGTGGCCGAGGCGACGTGTGACTGTTTGCTGGAGCAGGTCGAACAGGCGGAGCTCAACAACCAGACTGCGGCCACGGCCGAGCGCCTCGTTCTGGAGGAGTTCGGCCGCTGCCTGAGGAGAATCATCAGTTTTGCCGGTAAAGCCAAGACGGACTGTCCCATTAACTGCTAGACCGGGCGCAGCTGTGATTGAGAGCCCTTCCAGCTTGTGGTGTAGTGCAAACCCAAAGCACTGAACTGAAGCACCAGGAGTTGGATTTGACTTGAGGCATTAAGACTTGGGGTCTGCGTACGGCATGTTCACTTATGGATACAGGGGCTATCCAATAAAGAGACCAAAAGCAGAACTTCCCATTGGCCTCACATTGAGTTTCCGTCAAACTGGGAGACGAAAGGAGGACTGCGCTCCGAGTGGGCTGGCACTGTTTGCTGTCACAGAAGGGGTTTTATTATAGAATGATCTATACAGTTTTAAAGTAGATTTGTTGTTTTTTGGCAGAGTTTTCCATTTTTAAATGCAAAATCATGGCATTTGTTTGTCTTTTAAAACTGGATTGGGATATTATCGTTCGCTTACCTTTTCCGCTTACTGCCAGTAACCTCAGAATATGTTTGGACATCAAACAACCTTCTCTGCACATGTAATAACAGTCAAATCATGACTTGTATACAGTAAATAGCCTATACTGTAGCTTTATTATATTTATTTACTTGCAGAAGATTTTGTTCTTTGGTCTTAGGCCAAAATTAATTTCTCAGATTTCAAGTTGTCATAAATTCACTGTTCTGTTTTTGTTTACCAAGCATATAGAAGTTCGGAATTCTGGACCGGTTTGTGTGTGGCTGGAGTTTCGTGGCAGACAGTAAAAGCGGCACACGAATGTTAAACAGAGTATGACATGTCTGACAGCAGTACCGGTATCCTGTACTTAACAGTGCTTTGAACCAATCTATCTAAAGGAAAGAAGTTCCTTTTCAATCTTATTGAATTAACCGCTTTACAGATGAAAGCATACAGCTACATAAGCTTTGTAATGATCAGTCTTAAGGCTTGTTGTTGATATATGCTCCTTTTAACATTTTCATCTTTTCCATTATTGATTCTTCCTCTGTCCACGGATAAAATAAGAGACTCGGCTGTTGTGCAAGTTGTGTGTGGTTGGTCCGTTTGTTTAATGTTTTTTTTAAATGCTTAATAAACTAATGATGCACTGAGAGGAAAATTCATAACAATCCAAAAATTCCAGGCACCCCGTCAAAAACAAGAAAGGATACATTTTAAATAAATACGTTTAAATTAGCTTTTTAATTAATGTTTTATTAATAAACTGAAAGTTTTAGTTTTTAAGTGGTTAATTTATTTAATTTGAGTTTTTTTTTATTTTTGCATACACATGAGATGTAACGGCTGTTTGGATTAAATGTCATTAAACATATATTCTCCTAAATTGTTTAAAAAGTCTTTTTGACACGGTTTTCTTTGGGCTAAAACTATTTTCAGGATAGAATTTTTGGTCCATCCCGAAATTGTCAGACATTTCTTTATCCTATACACAGACTTGATGCACTATACATTTCACTAATATTTTCAACTGAAACTTCAAACCCGTCAAAGACAAACCACTGTCATGCTCCTGTCTCACCTCAATACTTGAAGATTTTTTTCAAATATTTGTAATAAAGATATAGAAGCGTATGTTTAGTACTACCAGCGAGATTTCTGCAGTTTAACATTACTTGTATTCATCTGCAGCACAACCCTCTCCGTTAAGCAGAAATATGACCTAATAAAAAATGTTGTGTTCTTGTTTATTAAAATGAATAGTTCATGTTCTCCCTTTAACTATTTTTGTGTGGAAATATATGTAATTGTCAGGAAAATGTCACATGCAAAATAGTCAATATTAAGTATTATACACTGTAAGCTTTATTTTTATTTATTTGATAAATACATTATACATTTTGTCATGTCACTGTGTAATCTATATTAACAGCTGGCTCTTCTTGAAAGCTTGCAAGTCTGCTTAAAAAAAAAGGATTTATAGGTTTTCAAAGTGTTGCATATAACGTACATTTATTCTGTGGTAAGTGAAATTGTTTCTTAAACGCTTGTGATATGCACGGAAACTGCCCCAGTCTGTTTCTTAAAACCAGACCTTGGAATCTCATGGTCCGCATTTCCCAGCATGTGTGTTTAACCATATGTCTGTCTGTGTTTAACTGGGAGTCACGCGCCGCCTGGAGAAAGAAACACGTCGTGTCACCGAGGAATCGCGTTTATTTATTTATTTTTGAGAAAACGTTATAAAACCGCTTCAAGTTCATGTTTGCTTTTCCTAACCAAACGCCATTCCAACTTTAGACCGTTTGGCATTGATCTCAAAGTTATTTTTAGTCATTTCAACAAGAACGCAATAAGTCATGCTGTTGGTCGGCTATAGCTCCAGTACTGCAGTGGGCGCTGTAACCGCGTATCGTTACGTTCTTTGCAGCCACCATCGCGCTTAACGAAGAAGACATCAGAGGTACTTGTGTATAATCGCCCCAACCTGTTTTAAAGGTTCATTTAAGTGATTTTACATATGGCTTGTGGGTAGTTAGTCGTTTCGGTTTTTTTTAGATTTAGAGCACGCGTAAAAATGGCCGCAAATCCGCCTGGACCAGGTAAATATTGTTTTGTATATCCAGTCTGTTCTTCATCTCAAGCTTAGAGAATGTGTTTCAATACTTAAAAAAGAAGAAGAAACAAACTCAGTGATATATATGTCATGGTTATTTTTAAACGTACATTTTTTGTCTTAAAGCGGTCATTGTGCCCATTTTATTACACATTATGTTTTTCTGAACATAACTATCTGCAAACCACATTTTAAAATCATTTTAAAAACTCAAAATGTTTTACTTAGATATTATTTATGTTTTTTATTATTTGTGTTATGACGCACAAACGTCATTAATAACATGAACTATAAAAGGTAACGTATGAAAAGGGGGAACTTACATGGGTCAAACTGTCCTGTAATTTTTGTTTGAACGAGTTTTATGGTCATTTTATGTTTTGTTACCTAATTGGTACATTCATAATTATGTTTACTATCCATATGAGAGCAAAATATATCATTACTGATATGTAAAATCGTTACTTAAAACTGTACCGCGCACTGAACTTGCAGCTTATACAAACAAAATGGGCCCATAGAGGCACTAAGTTGCTATACAGTAATAACAGAAAACCCTATTATGCATATATGTCATTTTGAGCTGTTGTTTATTCAAGACAAAAACCGGGCTGCTATTCTAGCTGAGCTGAATAAGGAGAAGAGACGCCTGATCCAGAGTCAGTCTATGAATAACCCTGGAGCCAGGTAATATATCAAAAATGTACAAAAATAATACATCATGTATGCAATGTAATGAATGCAATGTAAAACTTTTCCCCCAGCATTCCTCTTTCTAGACCGGCAGTAAATAAAGAGTTTAGGGACCAGGCTGAACAGCAGCATATTGCTGCACAACAAAAAGCAGCTTTACAGGTATCAAAAGCCTCGTGTGTGCAGTTTCAGTTTTTATTTTAAATCACCAATGTCATAACGTTTTCTTTGTTTTGGTTTCAGCACGCACATGCACACTCGTCCGGATTCTTCATCACTCAGGATTCCTCCTTTGGTAATCTCATATTGCCTGTGTTACCGAGACTTGACCCGGAGTAAATGAACACTTTATTCATTCAGTGTTTGCATTTACTTCAGTCTTTGTTGTGGATGTGCTAGGTGACCTTCATTTTTCAAGAATCCAAGCTTTGTTGTTTTTTGTATGTTTAGATTGTTGTCGCTAGTCAATATATTTTTTTATGATTGAACATAAAATGGAGAGGAGTAACTAGCGTTGTGTTGTGTCTTTATTTATATTTGATTGAAATACAGCGTACTGTGTAAAGGCACATAAGATACCCAAAGATGTTGCTACAGTTCTTACTGGGTTCATAATGGTCTTTCTTTATGTTTTTCCAAACTGACTCGATGATAAGATCTGTGCACATGCCTGCTGTAAGACTGCTTGTTTATACAAAAATATAATCTGCTGTTAAATGAAATCATGTCATTTAACTTGCCGTTAAATGCAAAGAATGTTTATAAATCTATATGGATATTTCCATCTCGCACACCAAGAGATATAAACAAGGTTATTGTAGTTCGTTGAAACAAAACTAATCAAACATTTCTGTTTATTAAAATCAAATAAAAACTTAAAATAAATAAAAATTAGAAATGTTGCATCAGGAATGAACTGAAATATGTTTAAATTAAGGCACTAAACCCATTACTGACCGAAAACTAGATCAAATAAAAATAAATCCATCTTATATTGCAACATAAGAATAAACAAATAAATAATGAAATAAAAGCACATAACAAAAATTCATAGTGTAACCAAAAATATAAAAATAAAAGCTATTTTGAAATATTAATAAAACTGATGTCAAACCTATAGTACCGCTGGATATAAATAAACATTTTAAAAACATTTTTTTTGTGAGGCATTTAATGTGTACAGTATTTGATCTTATGGTTACATGACACTTTCATAAAATGAAAACCACCAACTGTTATCCAGTCATACAAGCACGTACTACAGTATGTGGCATTGATCCTTTCTGCATAATAACAATGTGTAGCTGATGGACTTTGGAGGTTCCCAACTATGTGTTTACGTCTCCAACTATAATTCCTACAAGACGATTATTACATAAAACATCCCTTAATGAATGAAAACGAACCATGGATTTATTATAGTAAAAGTGTAGTAAACATGTTAACTTGGTGCATTGATTACCATTTGTATAACCATGGTTTTATTCTTAGTAGTTAATTCACTTCTATTTATAGGCTTAAATAAGCATTGCTCTGTATGCTACAGTTGTGATAAATGCTTTTATAAAGGAGACAAACGTGTCATAAAACATTTGCAACAATGACTGACATTCAACAAGATATCTGCAATGCAGACAAATCTAATATTTTAAAGTGATAGTTCACCAAAAAATAGAATTCTGTCATCATTTACTCATGCTATTGTCATTTCAAACCTGTATGACTGTCTTTTTTCAACAGAACACCGAAGAAGATATTATAAAGAATGTTGGTAAGCGAACAGTGCTGGCACTCATTCACTTCTTTTGGACAGAAAACCAATGCAAGTGAATAGGTACCAGTTAACAACACTCTTCAAAATATATTTTGTGTTCTTCAGAAGAACGAAAGTCATGCAAGTTTAAAATGACGAGAGGGTGAGTGAAGAATTTTCATTTTTGGTTGAACTCCAGTGCTAAAGAGTTAACACACTGACACAGAACAACCTCTGACAGAAATATGAGGGATTACAGGATTAGTTACTTCACATTTATGTCTACAAAATATAGTGAGTAATGATATTTGAAGCCTGTCATTGCTAAACTAGCAAATGTAGTAGGCTAAACAGCAAAAACAGCAGCATTAGCATTCAGATGCTAGCTGTAGTTGACATTACTACACTCGATAATGCAAGTTCAGTATTTTGCAACGTACCTATTTAAAACAACAATACAGTCAGGACTAAGAGTCAAGACAACATTTTGTGTATACATAGTTTCACATACACGGCACAGACAGTTAGTTTAGTGTAAAAAACGTTTAGCTACAAGTGAGACAAAGAATATGTTTTCACAAGGGTTGTCAGGTGTCGTGGCCTACGTCTGTGATAAAACTATATTTAAAGCTAACGTAGCATTTTTCTGGTGTTCAGTTACTCTTAAATACTCTGATGTTCAAATCGAATGTTTTACGTTGACTTCCAACGAAAAGTGTGAATTCAAAACTTTGCTATGGCGTCAACTTCTGGCTCAACCAATGGCTTCACTTTGGTGCAGGACAACTTGTAACAGTGATGGCCAGTGGGGGTTTTCAGATAACCTGTCCGGTCGTTAGCACTGATCGGGTGCAAGTAGAGCTCACTGCATCCTGCAGTGGACATCCAACCCCGCCCACTTCCAAGTGTGACGTCAGAAGCCACCCCCATGTCCAGAAGTGTAGGTCTATGCAGTACATGAAAGGGTTTCTCAACTATGGGCGTTTTGAAACCAGGACGGGCATTTCTCAACCATCCAACCAGAAAGGGCAGAAGCGCCCAATAGGAGAAGGGAATTAAAAACCGCCCACTTAATTTTTTCAAAAACACATTGAGAAACACCTATACCAATTTGACAATGCCCCATAATTGAGAAACGCCCCTTTTTGTTCTGCAGAGACCCCAATCTCCATGTCCAATACGTCACCTTGTTCCAGTACTGTCCGGACATGGGCGTGGCTTCTGACATCACACTCAGATATAGGATTGGATGTCGCCAGGCTGTAGCGAGAACCTTCTCATCAGCGTAACATGTTATTGGCCACTTCTGGGATACTTTGGCTTCCATTTAAAATTTGATAGATATGGAGACAAGTCGTCCATCTTGTTTTTACAGTCTATGCCACTGATGTGACAGAAATCACTTGCTTCACCTAAGCAGAGTCAGTAGAGTCAAAAGAACCAGCGATGACAAAGTTGGTACCGCCAGCATGGGAGCTTCCTGATTGGACGGCTTGCTGTCTGAGGTCATTGCAGATCAGGACTAACTGATTGCTCTGAGCCTCAGACAAAGAACTACAACTCTGATAAACGCTGAAATTAGTCTTTCGACCTGGAATGTTGGCTTTCTCACACATGGTCTTGACCATCTTCGCCAACTTGTTCTTTCCCAGAGCTTGACAGTTGTACCAGTGGAGAGCGGCGAGGTTCACCCCAGGCTTGATCGACAAGTAAAAGGGTGCATCTTCGAAGAGCATCAGTTGAGGTCTGCGCTGGGCGTACTCCTTGTAGTCCTGCACAGGACAGGTTTGAGGAGCATGCGGGGTAGCGTAGATGCGGGACTCCGTCATGGACCTCCTGATTCTGGCGTTGAGGTCGCTAAAATCCTGATAGGTCCATTCTAGATACTCCAATCCTGTTTCTGTGTTGAGCAAGCGTACATCACCCCACTTCAGCGTGGAGCTGTGAAAGCCCGTACATTGCCCGAAAGCCTTGGTGTTGTTGAGCCACACAAGGTTAAGCAATCCCTCGGGATTGAAGCGACTCAGGAGACCCCGTTTCCTCAGGAGCATCTCGTCAGCAAGCGTCAGCTTCATTGAATTGTGGGGTTTGTTGCCTTTACCTTTGAACTTCAGCTCCAGCTGCTTTTGCTTGAGGGCGTCCTGGGACCTTTGGAACTCTCTGTCTTTTGTAATACTGTAAGCGTAGCGATGCTCCTTCAGGTAGCGCTCAAGGCCACACTGATAGTTCGCAAGGCTGTTGGGCTCGTATTCAGAGCCATCCCTTTGCCGCGCATCCACGAAGAAGGAGGCCAGGTAGATGTCCAGCTCTTGACACGGAATGCAATATATCTCTCTGGTTTCCGTCGGGTATTTGGAAAACAGGAAGTCTTGAAAGTTGCGTAGGGCTGTTTGGGTGCTGCGAATGGTCTTCTCATTCTGTTCTCTGTAGTCTCTCTCGTCCATCTCTGTTGAAAGGGAAGAGGGTAGTGTTTTCATCTCAAGAACTTCAATACTTGGACAAGAAAATATTATTTATTTATAGTCGGTTTGGTTAAAGCAATTGGCTGATGTACTGGAGTTTGTTGTGTATGGGGTGGCAAACAAACCCCAAACCTTAAAACACGTAGTTCACCCAAAAAATGTTGACTGTGAAACTCAAAAGAAGATGAAAAATGTCTCAGTGGTTTTGTTTTCATACAACAGAAGTGAATGAGGGTCAGTGTTGTTTGGTTACCAACATTCTTAAAAATATCTTCTTTTGAGTTCTGCAGAAGAAATAAAGTTATAAAGGTTTGCAAGGACATGTAGGTGACCAAATGGGTGAACTCTCCCTTCAGAAAATACTAGACAAAAAATAAATACAGTATATAAGGAAATAAAATAAATATAATATATATTTTATATACAAATATATAAAAAATATTTAATAATATATAGAATATATAAAATAAAAATATATTCAAATTCTAGTTAAAATACTGCTAATGTAATTTTATGGGGGTTTTTTATGGGGTTTTTTACTGTCACAATATTGACAATGCAGTTTTAGCCCAACATAATACACAAACATCAAAAAGGTTTGATGTTCAGTTTATTACTTCCAATAACAGTCATTGAAGCTACTAGTTTATAAACAAGATGTGAATTCTTACACACTTATTTTTCTTCTCCTTGACAATATTAATACATAGTACTAATCTGAGGTGCAGACAGGAAGTGGTTTAAGCACAAACATACACTGTAGTTTGTGGTGGAAGGTCATGCAATCATTTCAATATCGCAAAATCACCCCAAGGCTTGTTAACACCGAAGCAAATACTGGTCAGACAAAATCATACTGCAAGAAGACATACAAAACAATTAGATCAATTGTGATAAACAGCTAAATTGACCAATGACAAGCGCAAGAACTGACTGAAAGTTTTCAGCATGGATGAGTCCTACCACAAATCGTTCAAGGAAAAGAGAGTAAGCGACATGATGGGTAAACTGTGTTTGCTGTGTGCTTTATTTGCTGACGATTGGTAGTAGTTCTCCCTTCGCTTTCATGTTTTTAATCTTGGCTTTGATGCCATCATCCATAGCCTGTCGACATCTCACAGCGTAATGAGCCAACGTTTCCTCCTTCTCGTCCCACGGCGGAAGAGCGTGGAAGACTTCAGGGGCCGCCAGGCTGAGTTCCGCGATGGCTGCTGTCCTGGAAATGGTGTTGCGGTCAACACCGACTCGGTCGAAAGCCACTTTCATGGAGACGCTACGGCGGAATTCTTGTAGTGCAGCCATGTATCGAGCGATCACGCCGACAACGTTTTTCACTGAAAAAAAACACCATCATTTCAGCAATTCTGATGCAACGTGAACGGCGCCAAAATTAATCAATAATCGGACCACAAATTCAGCCCAGACTTACTTCGGACACGTGTGTTTTCACCATCTCTGCTTCTCTTTGCTGAAATCTTGATGGTCCTCTGCCTCTCCGTCGGAAGTAGCTCCACCTCCTCGAAGGAGTCGAAGAGCGCCGGAGATTCAAACGCAGCTCCCTCATCAGAAACGGAGCCGAACATCTGATGAGAGCCACCCGCTTCTATCTGACTTGAGGATTGGGTCCTTCTCTTATCTACCAAAGAAAACCAGACCTCCATAATCAAGCTATAGACCCTTCCCAATTATATTCAACGTTGTGTTGAGATGTTACGGATTGGTTACCTGGCCGTAGTTGGTCTTGCAGGAAGTCACAGATAAGCTCAGCCTTCTTGGCGAGTTCCTGCTGCAGAAGTTCTTTGTCCTGCCTCAGGCTGCCGATGGTTTCAACCATCAACTCACTTTTGCTTCTCTCAGCCTGCAGCAGAGCTTTCAGCTTCTCTATTTCATACACAGCTGGAGGAACTGTGTGAGATAGAAAACAAGCTTTACCTCAGGAGCTCCTACAGGGAGCGTTGACCAGGTTGGTCTTCAGCTGGTTTTACTAGACGTGACGGGGAGAATAACTAGACCTAGTTAACCACATAAGCTGTTTTTTTCTACAAATATTGACAGCTTCATCTTAACAACATAAACAAACGTTACTGCGCATGCGCACTTTTGTGACCCCAACTGAACTTCCGGTACACATTCACAAACAATAGAGCGCCTGTAGGATCTTTCTGAGAACAATCAAAAGAAACCGTGAAGAACCGTTACTTGGCTAAACTTGTCTCTCCAATATTTAGACTGCAATACCAATCTCAACCGCTAGATGTCAATGTAAATGAGACCAAACTGCAGGACCCATTCAACAAATCGTATATTTAAATAAATGAACACACAACAAAATTCAACAAATCGTTTATTTAATACAATTATTATATGTAATATAAATTATTATTAACATAAATTAAATTAAATATAGATAGTTATATTTTGAGACACTAGCCAAACACAACCCGGAAGTTAACTGGGGGTCAGGTGCAACCGCGTCCGTTTATCTATAGACGTTATTAAGATGTATAACGAAATTTAAGATGTATTTAGTATTATTGATGTTGTTTTGTTGTGAATAATCATTTTCTGTGACGATACCATTCAGGTGATTCGTGTTTGCTTTGGTAAGAATAAACCCTGTTCAACCCATCCTGTTTCTTACCACAAAAAGGAAGACACACATCTTGCAGTATGTGGAGAATCATTCAATGACTGAAATCAAATCAGTCATCAATTATTTCAATACTATATGTTATAATAATATACTTCATTATGCTATATGAACATTAAGGTAAATGAATGAAATATTTAAGTACAGCCTACATGAGCACTGTAAGTTGATTGAACTCGTGCTACATATTTTTTTAAGTAAAGAAGATCAATTGAACTTATATATTTGTGTAAACACAACAAAGATTTTCTTGTTATTTTGACTTAAAATCTCCTTAAGTTGAATTTACTTAAAAACCATGATGCAAAAATGGTGCACATATATTTGACTTTTTCCATGTCTTTTTCATGATGGATTTTTGTTGCTTCAACTGATGACCTTTTCATATATCGGTTGTATGATTACATCTTTTTTAAATAAAAAACAAAACAAAATACTGACATTTAAGTTTGATATATCGTCGCCTTGAAATTACAAGGTTCTGACATTTCTGTCAAAATTGAGTTATTCTCATATTTTTATTCTGTGACAAATTATTTACATTATGTGTTGTTTTTTACATTGTGTACATTTTTGAACTTGTTTAATAAAACAAAAAGGTTCTATCTACAGCCAAATGAAATGAAAAAGCTGCTCAAATTGCAGATAAAACCTTACCATTCCAAGGCGACGATATACTAAACCCACCTCTGAAGAAATCCCCCCAAATCATGGATGTAGATTGTTAAAAGCAAAACTGACAAAACAAATTCACTGAATTCAATGTCAAACTGCTATCACAATGCAATAGGATCTTTTCAACAGTTTATTTGAAGGCAAAAATGGATCACAAACATCATATTTTGATCTTTGATTTTATTGTAATGCATCAGAAAATGACAAAAGCACTGGTGACACACTAGAACAATGAAGTATTTACATAGACTACTGAAAATAGACGTGTCAGTATTCTGTCTTTGAGGAAGTGCTAATAGTTCCAATAGCTCCTGCACCATGAGGTGGATAAAAAAACTATTAAACTGGTCAGGTGTGGGATGTCCTAACCATCAAAGGTAGAACTCTCATTCTTTATAAAAACCTTCAATTTGTCAGAATATAATATTTGGATGATGAAAGGAAGCTATAAATTATACTTGCAGGAAACAAGTCAATGTGTTTGAGAGACTGCTTTAATTCCAGCCCATTTTTCTTTTTTTTTACATTTTATCAACTGTTTGAAATGTGTTACTTCAAGGCCTTACAGGACGGTAAAAATACTTCGTTTACAAACATAATTTGTACCTCATTGCTTGCTGTTTCTTATACAAAAACAGGCAAGCTTATAAATTAACTGATTCGTTCCATTTACTTGCAGCTTTTAAAAAAAGTCAAATACCAAAAAAAGCAATTGCCTTTTAATTTCAGTTTATCCAAAGATTAGGCTAGGCAATTCTTTGAATAAAAATACCTTTTCATGACTCATTACAGAGTGTCTGTAAAACAATTCTTTTGAACATTTATTCGCTACTACATGTCGCTGCCTCCACATCTCCGGCAGCCATTTTTTATGCTGTTTGTAACAGACAGTAGAAGCCAAAGCTTCATCTATATAGGCTCAATGTAAAAATAACAAAAATACAAATAGAAATATATCTCGTTTTAACTGGCATGCTAACTTATAAATCCCTTAAGCAATTTTTTGTCCGTCATGCACAAATATGGAATGATGTGGTAATCAGTTTAGCATCATAAACAAACAAAAAAGAATATAAAAAGACAATAAAATACAGTTGTTTGTATACGGTTGTGTTGATATAGCAATAGTTCACATTTCGACTATATTTAAGATACTGGGTACGAGTAGAAACCATCAAAATGGTTTAAGTGACAACTCAAAATGGCGTGTTTTTGTTTGTTACAATGCTACAATGCTGACTAACATAAATAAGCACTAGACTATTCTAAAACTAATGTAAGTGGTTACAAACAGCTTTGTGTTGACTGTCGAAGTCAATAGCTCAATAACTATCACAGTATAGATTATGTTGGGTTTGTTTGCATGAATGACAATGAAATAGTAAAGTTCATTTGTGCAGGTATGAATGAATCAATGATCTCCTTAATCATTTATGTCCATGAATCTGCTTCCAACAATGTTTTTCTTTTGAAGTGTATGGAAAACAGTTCTCTGAATGCAAATTTGAAAAGCAAGAATTACATATACGAGGGGTCATTTTTGCCTGAAGATTGTTCATCGCAGAAAATAAATGACTCTTGAGAGGACTCTTGTTTCTTTTTCTGACCGATTCGAAGTCGACATTTGTTAATGCAGGCCTTCTTCAGCTTAGATGATTCCACAGGTGTCCATCCATCTATAGTAGAGCAACGAAGAACATATGCTGCGAGAAAACAAAAAGGAAATACTATTAAAGACATGAGGGTGAATAAATGAGAAAGAATTTTATTTTGAGGGTAAAATGCAGCATTCCCGATTTAAACACAAAAACAGTAAAACAAATTTGATCCACTGATTAAAATAAATCATAAATCAATCTTTTAATAATCATTTATCAAACAGGCCTACAGACATTTTCAGATATTTAGGAAATATCATCAAAAACTGAACGTTTCTTTAGCCGTATTACATCAGAATTCTGTATGTCTCCCAAATCAAAGTTATTTACTGAAATTATTATTATTAAATATTTTAATAATATAAAAAAGAAATGTCGCCTTATTAATAAACTGAAATAGGTTTAGGTCTAAACACAAAAATTATGAAATTGAAAAAGCTAAAATAAAATAAAATTTAAATGATTTAGCAATAAAAAATGAACTAATAAATACAAAAATGACAAAGCACATAAAATGTACATAAAATTAACATGAAAACAAAAACAATAAATATTATAATAAACAGCCGCAGGAAAAATTAAGAGAGCATTTCAAAATGATTTTTAGTTTTCCTGAATTTACTATTTATAGGTAAGCGTTTAGGTTAAATAATCATTTGTGTTTCATTCTGTGAACTACTAAGAATATTTCTCCCAAATTTTAAATAAAAATCTGCTTTCTATTTGCATTTATTTACAGAAAATAAAAACTGGAGAAACCGGTCAAAATAACAGAAAAGACAGTTCATATTCACTTTTAAGCAATACAACAGTAATATTTGAACATGTACTTAGGAAAAGTGAAAAAAAATGATGAGATAACCTTGATTTTATCACTGTTTTCATGTGTCTTGTCATGCTGTCAGTCGTTCACATTGCTGTTGGATGACTTTGTCACTCCTCAGGTTTGATTTTGTTGAAATATAACAGACACTGGACTGGAATGACCACAATACATCGAGACATGCTGAATAAATAAACATTTGGAATGGTCTCTTAAATTTTTCTACGGCTGTACATATTTACATATTTAAATAAAAATGTAATAGAAAAATAATCAATAAAGCAACAAATTAAAAGTAAAAATTGAACTGACGGTCCACTCAAATAACTTACACATAATGCCATCCACTCTTCTTCTGTCCAGGATCTTTTTGCCGTCGGGTACTTTTCCCCTCTTGCCGAAAGCGACGGCACCATTAAGGTCCTCCTCGCTGAAGAAATGCTCAAACAGCAGATGAAAGAGTCTCATACTGTCCTGCCGGGACTCCTGCAGCATGGACGCCAGTTTGTAGTGCGGCAGGTACAGTCCACTTCCTGGAAACAGCTCCTGCTCGCCCAGTCTGGCCGGGTTAGACAGAGGCATCTGCGTCCTCTCGTGAAACACGAGGATTCGGTCAATGACTGTCTGCAGGTTCTGTAGGGTTATAGTATCTGCGTGTGGAATGAGAAATGAGAATTTATTTCATACTGTCGTGTCTGCGAGGTTGGATTTTCTATTGATTTCCTTTTACATTTGAGCTCGAGCTCACCGATGCTCGTTATAAACTCTTCCAGATGTTTCCTTTCTTCGAAATACCTCTCACTGTTTGGACTGAGATCTGATGGGCAGAACTGCTCTTCTGAGCTTTGTGCGGCTGGGATCAGATGTTCTGCAATACATCAAATGAGCATTTTTAAGATTTTATTAAAGGATAAACTCTTTCCACGTGACTATTTGATTTTTATCAACTGGAAAACATAGTGCTCCCGCATAGTGAACGACTGGTCTGCATTTCACACAGCTGGCAAGTCCACAGACAATAAAGCCATTTTCATCAGAGAAATTTTATTTTATTTGCAATGATGCAAAGTTTCTTCCAAATTCATTTGCCTCATGCAAATTCATCCATTATGAATCTAAATACAGAAGGTTGACAAAACCTGCCAAAAACAGGTTGCATGCCAAAAGAAAATAACTCTTGCTTAAAGAAAAAAAAAAGTGCTCCGTTGTCATAAAAAAATGCAACAATGCAAAAAGTCAATGTGACTCTAATACTGTAAAAAAAACAATTACTATTTAGTTCTTGTCATTTTGGGGTAAATGTGTCCCAATTATTTTATTGACTGGTATAATAAAAACTCCTTTTTAATATAGTAAAGCAGCTTAAACATTTCTATGTCAAAGTTCTTGCAGAAATAACTAACCATGAAGGGCTTTCAAAATCGCAGCATAATCCATCTTCTCATGTGAACCTGTAAACAGAATACAATTATAGTTTGTCCACAAAAGGTATTTATGAATATTCTCTATGATCTTATAAGCATTTTCATGCATGCTTATGATAAAACACTCATATGAAACTTTAACAACGTTACATCTATACTGACATCCATTTTCCTCTCAACAAAAGAGAAAAGGTGTCAAGCAACTCACCTGTTTCTTTTTCATGTTTTTTTTTTTTTGGAGGTGAAACAATAACAGCACCATCCATTTCCATCTTGATTGAAATGCAAATTATCCCCAGAGTCTCTCGGGAAAACGGCTTAATGCTTCATTGCAGAGTAGAAGAGACCGCCATCTCATTTACTATCTCGGTAAGAACTGGCTGTCTGCTGTTCATTTATAATGGCATGCGGTTCACTTTCTAGAAAATGTAAAATTCTTTCATCAATTCATCCACATGTCATTCCAAACCTGTATGACTTTCTTTCTGCTGCAGTACACAGAAAGAAGATATTTTGAAGAACGTTGATAACCAAACAACACTGACCCCCATTGACTTCCATTATATAAACATAAAACGACTGAGACATTTCACAAAATATCTTCTTTTGTGTTCACAGAAGAAAGAGTCATATACAGGTTTTGAATGACACGAGGGTGAACAAATGATGAGCAAACTGTTATTTTTGTGTGAAATTTCCCTTTAATGGCCTTTCTAAATATAATCAAATGTTATTGGCTAATGACACTTGGACATTTATTGTCTGTATCACTCCGCTTTTGTGTTCACAATGATTCAGACCAAAGATATTAATATTAACAAGAAGAACCACTGCCATTACAATGAATGGGGAGGAATGCAACGCTCAATATGGCCGCTCTAGCAAAAGAAGTCCCGCCTTCCAGTAAAACGAGCCAATCGTCAATCGATATAGACTGATGATTCTCTGGGGCGGGGCTATAGTGAGGCACTTGCCAGCCTGTGCGCAGGCGCAGTAGATGAGGCGACCTCGAAAAGGTGATTTTTAGCGCAATTTAAGTTTAGCAAACCCAAGTTATGCTAGAGGTCATGTTTAATTATTGATCAGAAACATGCTGTTTAACTGTGATTTTTGCCAACGATTTTTTAAATATATTTCTTCCCCCATTCAAGTAGATTGGACTGTAGACGTATATAGCTGCCCAGAGGTGTTGCAAACATCGCCGCCGGGTGGCACAACTTCCGTAAACGACTTTGTTCAGACTTAAAGGGTAAGTTCATCCCAACATCAAATTTGTGTACATGACGTTCAACATGTTTTGAGACCTCCCGGCGTCTTCGGAACACAAATAAAGATAAAGACCTTGACAACAACTATAACCATGATGTCTATGAGGAGGCCTGGAAATCTCAATCTCACCTAAAATATCTTTATTTGTGCTCCGACGTCGCTGGGAGGTCTTAAAACATGTTGCACGTCATGTGGGTGAGTAAAAAAAATCACACAAATTTGATTTTGGGATGAACTTACCCTTTAATCACGTGGAGTTAAAGTGGAGCAGAGAGTCACGTGGTGTGATTTTTGGCTGCAGCAAGCAGTGAGTTTTTGTAATGTCTGTTTTCTTTCATTCTAAGATGGCTTGATATTGGGTTTGTTTTACCAGTGATTATGGGATGAGTGGGATATGGAAAACCTGGACTGGATTTATTACCAAATACCAGATTTATTATTATCAAAACAATGCTTTTGCACTAAATAAGACTAATAGACAGCCATGCTGATATATGTGACCCTGGACCACAAAACCAGTCATAAGGGTCAATTTTTTTAATTGAGATTTATAGATCATATGAAAGCTGAATAAGCTTTCCATTGTGTTTGGATAGGACACTATTTGGCCGAGATACAAGTATTTGAAAATCTGGAATCTGAGGGTGCCCAAAAAATCGAAATATTGAGAAAATCGCCTTTAAAGTTGTCTATCAGAGGCACTGACTGTAGTAGGCCGTTGCTAAGAAGCTCTCTATTGACATACCGCTGTAATGACGTTGTGGAGAGATGAACCCGAAAGCAGAAATTCTAAGCTTTACATAGACACCAAACTTGAGTGGGTAATTCCCAAAGAGAGGGCAGCAGTGAGTGAAGTTTGTAGGCGTGTTTCCGGCCATTTTTGTTCACGGGTTTGCTGCATCCACTCACAAAAATAAAGTTTTGATATAATTACGATAGAAAATTTACAAAATATCTTCATGGAACATGATCTTTACTTAATATCCTAATCATTTTTGGCATAAAAGAAAAATCGATTATTTTGACAAATACAATGTATAGTTGTCCATCGCTACAAATATACCCGCGTGACTTATGACTGGTTTTGTGGTCCAGTGTCACATTTATAACAACAACTGTAAAATATAATGATGTAATAATGATCTAATGCACTGTACAGCTCATGTTTAAACAAAATCAATTTACTGAAAACAGATAATCAGCTAACAACTGATATGATGGCTAATGTTAAGCATTAACTACTGTATATGTTTCTGTTGTATAAAAAAGGTTCATAATAAAACTTAAAATTAAATCAAGACAATCTATAAATAAACACACGTAAATGTATGAAGTGAGAGGAATAGCCCTGATTATATAAATTTGACCTAGATTTGCCGGCTGAAATCCTCAAACTATGATTTCATCATTTTACTTTTCATTTCATCTTTACTCTTATCGTTGGCAATGCCATAAATCTTACTTAAACACACTATTTATATTTCATGTGATATTACATAAACGTGTCGACAAAAAGAATGTGTTCACCTTTGTAAATGAGGTATTGTAAGGCTTGGGTTGTGTCTGTGATGTGAGCGAAGCCCAGTCTCTTTCATGTCTGTTGTAGTATTAGATTTCACTTCTGCGGTGTGATAAATCTCATTAATGGCCTTGACTGAGGTGACGTCATAAATGTTATTAAAATCAACATGCGCATGCACTCCACTCCAAAAAATATGTGTAGTAGGGTATATGCTGACTGAGTCTGAGCTTTTTTATGGGTGTGTGCGTGTTTATTTACAGTATTCAAATGCATTTGATTTTCATTCAAAACATCAGGGCACAAAAAGTGGTTGCACGATAAAATAATCAAGCAGAACTGTTTAAAGGTGCAGTGAACTAGGACCACAATTTTAACCCGAGCTTTTGTTATATAAGAGGGAATCGTATTCAAGCGAACATCATGTAAGTGCCAGACCTGAAAACGCCCTTGTTACTGAAATAACAGCTGTTATTGACACGAGGCTCAGCGAACGGCAGGTCCTGGAATGCACCTATCATAGACAGGTTGAACACCGCCTCCACAGAAGAATATCAACGCCTACTTCTCGAGCCCCGCCCACTGGTTCACGCATGACAGTACTGAACACAAGCTGCACGGAACCAGATAGAGCGAGTGAAAGCATCATGCCGTTAAAGATCGCAAAATATTGTGCAGTGCCTGGTTGTGGAAGAACACAGTCGCTGCATAACCTTCCTTAGGATTCCGACAGTAGGAATGCGTGGTTGAAGTTCATTTTTAAAGACGTTCCAGCTCATGTGGGGAAAACATTGAGCGTTTGTTCGCTTCATTTCAACGCGGATTCCTTGAACAAGTCTTTGCGGAGAGACTAAAATGAAAAAGCATTGCTGTGCCGTCAATATTGTATCTGATAGGAATGGCGCAGCAATCTTATGAGAGTAAAACATATTTGTACTATGAGTCACTATTGCTTTGTTAGAGATCACTCGATATGCCCTGATAGTATTACCTGGGGACCTCTAGTCATTTGTAATAATTGTAATCGGCATCTCTGTGATTTGGCGGGCTCATATATAATTTTTCAAGGTTTTATCCACCGTTTGCGAATACTGGAGGCTGTTTTGAAGTGTTTTGATATTATTTCTTGTGCTAGGTCATATCCATATCTGCCAGCACTGTCGTTTTGGCCGGGAGTCTACCGTTTGTTTATTTATCATGAAAACTATAACATTTGAGACCCGCGATTGCGGTGATCTTCTGTCCAGTTCGCGGGTCTAAATGCTGACATGTACGGTCATATATTACTAAACACCATACAACTATAGGCTATACAAACTATACGCAAAGCCTTGCCATCACATCAGGGAAATACGTCTGTAAATTTGAGTAAAATCACGTTACGTAACGTTACGTGTCTAACCAAATTCACAGAAGGCTCCAACTAAGTCAACTACGCAAGCTGCTATCCAATCATAGCAGTGGGCGTTTACTTCCAAGTCTTCTATGCGAGCCCGCCCTTAAAAACTGAGCGTTTCTCCAGCCGGCCTCAAAACCAGGGTAGAAAATAACCTATTACTTATTGATTTTGATGTTTCCGAATGTAAAAACCATGCGAACGTCATAAGTAGACATCAGACAATAGTATAAAACATTAAAAACGGCCAGTTCACTGCACCTTTAAAACAAACAGTCTAAAAGCCTAAGGGCCCTGCTTTCACACCAAGAACAATAACTATGATGATAACTACATTTGCGTCCACAACAACGTATGTGTAAACGTATTATAAACTTTCATATTTCACATTTTAAAAGCCCTTTAAAATTAAATGTATTTTGAATGGCTGTAAATGTTTTATTATTCATTAGTTGGACAAAAATGATCCCAATGATATTATTCCTCTAAAGGTGGACAAATAATATTAATAGCGACTTCATTTACATGCACACCAATAATGTGATTATTCACAATAATCAGAGTAAGGGCTTTCTCACAGTAACATGTTTACATGAAATGAGAAAACCCCTTCACTCTCATTTACGTGCCATTTTTATTATTATTATAATAAATTATTTGTTATAATGCACAGCAAAAATCCTAAAATCAAATACAGTAGGTGTGTTACTGGCCACTGCTTATATGTTTAAGTCCAAAAACCTTTCTAAGGGCATATTTCATAGTTATTCGATATTGTGATAAATAATATGAGGAATATGAAATACACTGAACAAAATTATAAATGCAAAACGTTTGTTTTTGCCCCCATTTTTCATGAGCTGAACTAAAAAAAAACAGGATTCATCCGTGAAGAGAACACCTTTCCAAAGTGCCAGACGCCAGCGAATGTGAGCATTTGCCCACTCAAGTCGGTTACAACGAACTGCAGTCAGGCCGAGACCCCGATGAGGACGACGAGCATGCAGATGAGCTTCCCTGAGACGGTTTCTGACAGTTTGTGCAGAAATTCTTTGGTTATGCAAACCGATTATTGCAGCAGCTGTCAGAGTGGCTGGTCTCAGAAGCTCGACCTGATTTTGCCAAGTGGTTGATGTCCTCAGGGCAACATATTATGTTGACCTAAGGACAACATTTTTATAAAAACCTAAACCCACACCAAACCCCAACCCTAACCATAACTTACCCCTAAAATCAGAGGGAAATGATAAGTGAAAAACAATGGTCTAGAAGCACCTAATCCTGGTTGTACGATTAAACTTAAATTTATTTCTGAAATCTGATTGGTTGATTTAAATGTTGTCCCAGGGTCACAACATGATGTTGTCCTAAGGACATCAACCACTTGGCAAAATCAGGATAGCAGTCTCAGACGATCTTGGTGGTGAAGGTCCTGGGCTGGTGTGGTTACACGTGGTCTGCGGTTGTGAGGCCGGTTGGATGTACTGCCAAATTCTCTGAAACACCTTTGGAGACGGCTTATGGTAGAGAAATGAACATTCAATTCACGGGAAACAGCTATGGTGGACATTCCGGCAGTCAGCATGCCAATTGCACGCTCCCTCAAAACTTGCGACATCTGTGGCATTGTGCTGTGTGATAAAACTGCACATTTTAAAGTGGCCATTTATTGTGGCCAGCCTAAGGCACACCTGTGCAATAATCATGCTGTCTAATCAGCAGCTTGATATGCCACACCTGTGAGGTGGATGGATTATCTCAGCAAAGGAGAACTGCTCACTAACACAGATGTAGACAGATTTGTAAACAATATTTGAGAGAAATAGGCCTTTTGTGCTCTTAGATCTTTGAGTTCAGCTCATGAAAAATGGGGGCAAAAACAAAAGTGTTGCGTTTATAATTTTGGTCAGTGTATGATGAAAATGCCTTTGCGTTCGCGCCATCTCTGGATGAAGGTAAAGAGTAGAGACTACTGGGAGAGAGCTGTGTTAACGGTAAAACTTCAGATTGTCATGTTACAAATTTGCGCCCAAGGTGCGGTACACAAACACATGCACACTTTGGTCAGAATAGAAGAGAGGCGATTAAAGTGATCAAACGTGATTTTCTTAAAAACACTCACATTAACAAATTTCCTTTCTGATTCATTAAAAACAAGGTATGAAATGTTTAAAAGCATTCATTTAAAAACTTTTATGACAGTTTTTACAAAAAAGGCATTCAAAATTCTCATTACCGTAACCATTTATAACTGTCAATCTCATAGCATGTTTTGCTAAAAAAAGCAAAGTCATGATGCCTAAGCAAGTTTTTATTAATTATTCATAATAAAACATTAATGAGTTATATTTTGATAGGATATTAAACATGTGAAAAATGTTAAATGCGCAAAACTACCTGTAACGTGACAAGAGAATATTAAGCTTTTAATCTGTTAACCTGTTAGCCATATTTAAATACATTATACATAGTGATCAACCAACAACATGGAGTTAAGGGTCTTTACCTGCATTGTCTCCTCTAGCTTCTGTACCAAGTGCCTGCCCTGCCAGAAGATCCATCTCTGGGTTCACGCCAATCGAAGCTTCTCCATAAGACAACGAAGACTTTGGAAATTCATCCCTGTGTAGGACCCCCATAGCGTCAATTCGTCCAGAGTGGGTTAAAGCTGCCATACTTTGACTGGATGTTGGGTTCGAGTTAATGTGCATTTTATTCTGGTTAACGTGCGGAGGACCTCGCAAGGGTTTGATCATAGACGCCGGAGAGTTCTCCAGCGGTAATGACGAGAACCCCATGGGGTCATCATCCACAGGTTTGTGGGACGCAGCAGACCCTGATGACGGTCTGGTTTGGGTGTTTGGTTTGGGTGACTGGGTGATAGCACTAACTGACCGGTTCACCTCTGAGCTGCTTGGCATCTGCGAATTGGCCACGCTGTAATAGTCTTCACCCCTTTCTTGTTTGATCTTTTTCAACCCTGGATCAGTGCAATCCTCGGGTCCGGGACCTTTGCTGGCTCTTTTCCTGTGCGCAACGTTCGGGGTGTGGTTCGAGTCATCTTCCTCATCGGTAGCCGAGGACTCGCAGACGATGTCGTACAGGTTGTTATTGTACTCCTCGGCGTTGTCGTCCATCTCCGAAGGTTCGCTGCAGTTGGAGATGTCACAAGAGTCGTGGATCTGACTCGAGTCCCCTTGACTGGAATTGCCTTTGCTTTTTCCGGCATTGCTGAAGAAGCGATCTGCCGAGGTGCTGTGGATGGTGGCGGACGCCTGCATAATACTGTCCGTATTGATGGTCCGACTGTCTTGGTAACACATCCGTTCCTTGTTTCCTGTTTTGCAGGTGGTAGCCACTGGCCAGTGGTAGGCGTGGCCAGCGCTGCATCCCCACAGTGCCGTGAGGGTGCCGTGGGAGCCCTCGTTGAGCATGTGTTTGAGGTTGGGGATGAGGGTGCAGATAGTTCCATGACTGTGGGCCCATTTAACTAGTTTAGCAAGGTTATCAGATGAAGTGTGCAAGCAGTCCTCCATGTTGAGCGTCTTCCCCTAGTATGAGAATATGAAGCTTTTTTAATACAGGCTTTAGCATTGAACAGCATTCACAACCCGTTTTACTTAATGTGATGTGTTTCAAGGTGAGGCAGCAAGAAAATCATGTTGGATGTGGCTGGATTTTATCAATCGAGAATTGGTTGAAGCGTGAAAAGTGGTGGGCTATTACTCTCCTGAAAAACCACCTGTTGGTTGAAACGTAGCCTTAGTGATGTCAGGCAAAAAAGAAACTTGTTTCAGAGGAGGGGCAGTTGTGTTTTGTGATGAACGATTATAATGATGAATATTTTCTTTGGAGTAACAACCAAGATGTGGGCATCACATGACCAGGAGCATGTACTAAAAAAGGTGAATAGGATGCATTTCGATTTCATATTGAACATCAATAACACTGCATAACTGGAGAACATATTTAGAGTCAGAATAACACCATATAATGTGATAAAACGGATCAAGTTAGTTCTTCGACAACATGCATGAGTAGTTGACAAATAAACCACACGTGTCCAGTGTGACATAGCAAAAATGTAGAAAAAATTTAGAGAAATCTCTCTTATGCTATTTTATATTATAAATACGAATAATATAAAATATTATATTATTAACAGTTTTAATTTTGGCTGTCACACCATAGGACACATGTACGATTTATTTGTCAACTACCCAGATATAAAAACTGGACTGCTGATAGGGGATCAGACTAGGGCTGTGCAATTAATCGAAAATTAATTGTAATCGTCAATTTTGGCTTCAACAATTACAAAAACAAAAAAATCGAGGTAAAACGATTATTGTGCCACATTCCATTTTGCAAGGATCCTCTCTTTTCTTGTGGTATAAATCCACAGCGCACCCCTTTCCTTACAGTGGTTCAGCTGTGCTATTTCTTTACATGAATTTTTCAGTTGAATTCACAGTTTAAAAGCCAAGTTATTTATTTTCTATGTTGTTTTAAAAGTTAATGAGTAATCGTGTTAAATAATCGGGATCTCAATATTGGCCAAAATAATCGTGATTATGTTTTTTGTCATAATCGAGCAGCCCTAGATCAGACTCATTGTTTACATCAAACTCACCTGTAGAAGTGGTTGTATTTCACTTTATAACACAAAAGTATGACGCACAATGGCGCATTATCGATACATCAAGATTGGGGGTATATCAATATACAGTATTGTGGCATGATACTGTATATCACAATAATTAAAAATAAGATACGTATCATAGAGCTGTGGCTGTTTTTCACGATATGAAATTTTAATTTATAATTTACAGAAAGTTCAATTAAACCTTGAATGTTGTCAGTTATTCAGTTGTATATACAACAAAAAAACGTAATTAAATATTGAAACTGTTTTGGTAAGAAGTCTGTTACTGTAAATGATTTCTACTGATGTAATGTGATTGGCTATATTGGCTACAATAGTGTTGTTACTGTACCAAACAATAATACCACACAACTATTTTATTAGAACATATTATTGTAAGAGTACAATTCCCAAAAGTTTTGTTATAACCATGCTGAAAAATCATGGTATTACTAACCTGGTCATTTTTGTTACTGGTCTAATCCCGAAGACACACCCCTATCACTAACAACAACAACACAAGACCACCAGACACAACCATTATTCCTATTTGTGCTCTTCTGTGTTTCATTAAGGTACCGAATGATCACCGTGTTCATTATCTACATGCTTTTCCAATCTACTTCAATTTATACCATGGTATTACCACAGTACATCTCTAAATACACACTTATAAGTTTTTGGTTACCGGTATTACTTGAAGACACACCCCTACCACACAAATACACAACACCACCAACCACATGCATTATTTCTTGTACTTGTTCTTTGTTGTGTTCAGTTTAAGAAGGCACGATGTCTTTAATGTCTTTGAGCATCTTAAGTGACAATGTGTGTCTGTCTCAAAACCGAGTCAGCTGTCCACACAGACCGCGATTTTGTGCGCCGCGTTCGTAGCCGAACGTTCAAATGCATCCAATGCTGTTTAGGTAAGCTGTAAAAACCATTTAGGCTGCTTACTATGTTCCGAGACGGAGCCCGTGTCTCTATATCTAAATCCCTGACACACACACACACAAAGAGCCCGACAAAAACATCAAGTACCTTCATACAGGAGAATAAACTCCGATATCCGCTCACATACGCTGTTGTTCGCCGCCTCTTTGTTCAATATCAGTCATCGTTTGTTTAAGAAGAGCTTTAATTTCTACGGTTCTTTCTCAATTTTTGACAGTTTTTTTATACAAAAGCCATTAATTTTGCTTTTAATGGACGTGTAGCGGGTACTTCCGCTAGCGCCGGAAGTACGTGTCTGAGATATTAGATATCATTTGATGTGCACGTATGGATTTTTATTACATATGATTTCAATATTAGATCGTTTTATATAGAATTACATTCGTGTTTACATTATGCCACATTCATTTTGAAGAAAGATGCTCGATGAGTCTGCCTCAACTTGTAAATGTACCGTAAACATTTCCATGGTAACGACATTCTCGCATACATAATAACGTTAGGTGGATACTACAATGCAAAAGTTGTCGATTCACGGTCATAAAAAATAAACCGAATGACATAAAGACTCATTTTATTATGCAGATGTTATTATTTCTGTTCACGAGTTCCTTGTTAAAAATGAAGTAACGTTAGCATAAAGTATTGACACCTTATCAGACATCTCTTCTAAAGGTACTTATTAAAAATAAAAACAGACAGATGAACAAATTATACAGTATTAGAGTTTGGATAGATCAGATGATTTTATATTTATATATGGAAATTTTAGAGTTCATATTAAAATCTCTGACCAGTTTTAAATCTCTTAACAATCTTGAGTGGACACATGAAAGATTCCTGAGGTCTTTATGTGTTAAACTGCTGTTTAGGAACACAAAGATATTTTGTCATCTTTTTTAAGTCCAACTTGTATTTCACAGCAGCATAATAACAGTTGTTTCTATGGTTGCCATGATACATTTTTGTAAGAAATTGTTATTAACTCATTCCTTATATTTTCACCAAAAAGCTGTAACATGAATAATGTTAAAAAGGATTATGTAAGAAAACAAAATCTAAGGAAACCCCTTTATTAAAATTACTAGCAGCTTGACAAATTGTTCAGCGAAAACAGTGAAATAGAAAAAAGACACTGAAAGATCTTGTACATGACGTAAGGCAGGAGATGGATGTGATCATATCACAGCTTAGACTTCATCATAGCCATCATCTTCTCCATTTTGATGGCCAGACCCATGTCGCCCTTAATCTTCAGCTTTCCAGACATGAAGGCCATGGTCGGCTTTAGTTTCCCTGTTAATAAAGATGACGTTTTTCTTATTTAAATCTTTAACTTTTTATCCATTTAGTTTCAAAACAACTCCTGCTTATCTAATGCGTTTGTCCATAATCGTTCGCTCTCAGACTAGCGTATGTCAATATAATGTGAAGTGAACCATTGAGTGTTTTTATACCTGCAAACATCTTGGTGAAGTCTGCGCTGTCCATAGTCATGACAACATCAGCTTTGACAGGTGGTTCCCCGCTGCCAGCACACCCCGCATCATTCTTCAGATCAATGTACCAGACTCCGGCATGTTCACCTGTCATTCACACACAATCAATTAAAAAAAAACTTATTTGTTAATACAGGAGTGGAATAGAAAAAGAGTGATATAGTAAGTACCTGATAACTCAAATTTGTACACTCCTTGTGTAGTTTTTACTAAATCTGGATTCAGAATTCCTTTGAGTATGTTGAATGTGTCAGCAATAGGTCCGGCAGCGGCTGAATCAGCACTAGATTTTCCACTCTTGAAAACTGGAGTCGCACCTGAATAGAGAATCAAAACGTGTACTGAAAGTTGTTCGCCAAGAAGAACAAATAGCATGGCATGTTTTTCAAAGATATCATCTTTTACCATATTCCTCCATTTTCTTGACTAGCTCCTCTGGCTGCTCATCCAAGAAAAAGTCAGGAAGCAATGGATGACCTAAAAAAGATTTTTAGAAAGTATCTAATAAGGATAATAAAAGGACTTCTGTCACTAAATTGCTGTAACAAAATTACATATGCTATCATTCAAAAGTTTGGGGCCACTTGACTGAAATGTTTTTTTTTGTGAACTTGAAGGCATAGTTCACTCGTAAATGAAAATTCTGTCATCAGTTATTCACTCATGTCTTTCAACCTGTATATGACTCTTTTTTATTTTGAGAAATGTCTTGGTGGTTTTGTGTCCATACAATGGAAGTCAATGGGGTTCAATGTTGTTTGGTTACCAACGTTCTTCAAAAAATCTTCTTTTGTGTTCAGCTGAAGAAACATAACTCATACAGGTTTGGAATGATATGAGGGTAAATAAATAATCAAATAATTTTCTTTTGGGTGAACTATCCCTTAAAAGCCCTTTTGATCTGAAGGCATACGTCTGAATGTTTGAAATAAGTTTATGGAAAAACTGTAACTGTTCCAACATAATAATATCTTTCATTAAAAAAATGTATTAATTTATATTAATTCCTTAATGGACAACTTTGGCCATTGTGTCCTGAAGCTTATGAATGGAAGTGTGGGTTCTCCATCATACCATTCTGAAATATCAAGTAACATAAAGCCAACCTGGTTCAACCGCATAAACATCAAAGTCTTTGATGCCCTCCTTTTTGAGAACGTCTTCATCAATGACGAACTGTCCCGTGAAGCTGGTGGGTTTGTTCAAGATGGTGTAGGCAGCGTCAGCCATGATCTCCACCTTCCTGCATTGTTTACCTACTTCTGTGCCAACCAACATCTCCATGGCAGCCGTCTGGATGGCTAAAGACACATAAAGAATGGTTCAGCTATAACCAAACACACAACATGTTGACTTAATTATTGAAACTCTATATTTACCTGTCCTGGGCCATAAGGCGTTGACAGCAATGGAGCCTTTGAACTCCTGGGCCATTCCGAGCACACACATGGACATGCCATACTTTGCTATTGTATAAGCTACATGGACGTATAGGAGATCATAAGTTATTTGTAGGGCTGTGCGATATTAAAGAAAAATGCGATATACAATACTTTGCTAAATAATACGATGTGTGAACACTGGTCCAGAAGCACTTCCAGTTTCAGTTGTATTTATTTGTTTTTTTAAATCTCACATTTATAATTGAAACTTTAAGATATTCGTTTAACATTTTGATTCGGTTAAAAATGTTCATTTAGTTGCGTTTTTTCAACCATTGTGTAGTGTTAAAAAACTAAAACAGGAAGTTCTTTTGGACCAGCGGTGGTGGTCAAAGTGGTCTATACATAACTTTTTGATTTTTTTAATAATTCAGTTATTGCATAATATTGCGATATGCACATTTGATATATTTGATCATTTAGATATATCGCGCACCCCTAGTTATTTATCACCAAAATTCAGCAATTCAGTCCAACCGATCTTCAGTATTTATGCTACCCACCTGTGTGATTTTTGAACCAGATGGGATTGAGGTTGAGAGGTGGACTGAGGTTAAGAATATGAGGGTTCTTGCTCTTCAGAAGATGTGGGATGCATAATTTAGATCTGTAATAAAAATAGAGCAATGAAAATAGCTGCAGTTAACAGCACTTGGAACATGAACTTGGGTCAGACCAGAAAGATGTACATCAACACTGATATTACTGCAATAATCCTTATGTGTATGAGACTGCAGGGATGGTCGATAATAACTAAGCTCAGGGTGTGCAGAACAAGATTGCGAGTGAGAACACTATTGTACGTACTGTATATTGTGATTATATGACAAATATGCAATGATCTCATATGTAATATTTTACTCACGTCAGGTATGTTCCCCTGAGGTTAATGCCTAACATCAGGTCGACTTTCTTCACTGGAGTTTCCACAGTTCCTGTTAAATTGATGGCACTGGCGTTGTTCACCAGAATGTCAATTCCTGTCATTAAAACAACGTAGCACAGAACATAAACACAATTGTGTGAGCGCTAGAAATGTGCACCACCAGGGAAGAATTACAGATGCTCACCTCCAAATTTCTCCACCGCCTGCTCCACTGCATCACTTATCTGCTTCTCATCCCGAACATCTACGATGCACGGCAGTGCTTTCCCTCCCGCGGCTTCAACTACCAAACACACATCATCCGGTCATGGTCGTATCACACTTAACAGGGTTCATTTATCAGAAGGTAAAATCGGTTTGAGCGTCTTACTTTCTGCAGCGGCTGTGTAGATGGTTCCGGGCAGTTTAGGGTGGGGATCTGCGGTTTTAGCAGCGATGACCACATTTGCACCGTCCCTCGCAGCTTTTAGAGCAATGGCCTTGCCAATACCTCGACTCGCCCCGGTGATGAAAAGGGTACATCCCGCCAACTTCCTACCATAGTTGTTAAATGCACACACATACATGTGTATTTATAACAAATATTTACATAAATAAATATATATACATTTATATTTAAATATAATCTACATTATGTATAAATAGCCTATAAATAACTCACATTTCTTAAATACATGTATGTTTGTGTATTTATATATACATATCACTATACATACCACACAAATATATGATATAAATAAACACAAACCTTTATTTAACAGCAGTAAGTGAGAACATATTAAATTTCAAAACAACCACAGGTGGACATATGAACTTTTCTTCAAATGAAACTTTTATGGGGTTCATTTTTATTTAAACTACAGGTTTACATTGAACTTTTCAAATGCCTCATTTTACCTTGGTAAGGCAAAGCTGTTTGCTATTCATCATCAATAACAGATTTTTTGCATTTTCGCCACAGAATGTTGTTAAATACACAACACATTTGTTGGTTAAAACAATAAAGACAATACATATTCTTCAATGCAGTGAATGCACTAACTGTAAGTTACCATTAGCAGATCAATTAAAAACAGTGTTAGAAAGATTTATTTTGTCTTCCAAGTAAACAGAGGTAAAACAGTTAGGCACATATCTCTTAATGACATTAAATCACATTCTATTTAATTGCATAATATAAAAGATTTAAAAAAGACATGACATAGTGTTGACGTCAAGGGACGCACCTGCGCATAGTAGGCTAAATTTAGGGTAAAGGTCAGAGCATTGCAGTTTAGAGAAACGGGAGGAACGTGTAAATATGAAATAATAATATACGTCCGCAAACAAGTGTATTTCAATGAGCAATGCCAAATCAACAGAGTCAATGTGACTCCAGTCAAACTATGTTTAGCAAAGTTTTGACAATGAAGTCCGACCCACTGATGTCGTTCACAACTGAGCTCAAGTCGTGCACAGCGCATTTAAGACTGAATACATCTACAAGAATCAACTAGGAAACAGCAATTCAATGACCTATGAATAACACGCTAAATGAAAGTAAATGAACTTGAGATGTCCATCCGTGACTTGTCGTGTTTTACTGTGTGTGTGTGTGTGTGTGTGTGTGTGATCGGAACTCACCCTGTATTCTGCAACATGCTAAGCTGTATGTTTGATCTGTGCTGGAAGCAGCTGAGCGAACAGTTAGTGTAACGTTATCTATAAGTGCAACATTAAATGATCCTCGAGCCGACACAGTACGATGAGCACTCGCCCTTTACTCTAGTAACAGACTACTCTGACCACTTCCGGTAGATTTTAATGGAAGCGATTCTGTGACTGCAAACAATATTAAATCAGACAAACAAACAACAAAATTAAATAGATAAAGGGGCAAAATAAAGACAAAATGCATTTTAGTTAAACGTATAAAACAGGCTTTATTTTATTTTTCAAGATAAGATCACAATACATGTTCAATAAAAAAACAGTAGCGTAGAGTAAAAATAAATAAAACTGCCAAATAATAAAGCACATCATTTTGTAAAAAATGTGTAGATTAAAAATATTGATTGATTACCTTTAAGAGTCTTACATTGTCATTATAGTGTCTGATGCCATATAATAGAATGATAAAAATCTTAAAAATTGTAGAAAATGTATTAAAATTCATGTAAAATGTTACTTAAGATTACAATATGATGAAAACACATTTAATGCTTCTAGGGAAACAATAATTTATTAGAATGGGGGAAATTATTCTTATGCTGACCAAAGCATAGCATAGCAATGAATAAAACATAATTATTTAATATTTACAGTAATATTAAAGATTAACCTTGTATGTTATACTTTATATTTAGTATTTATCATCAAAAAAATACTTTGACAAAAGAGGAAATACACAGATGTCTACCTCGCTGTGTGTGTGTGTGTGTGTGTGTGTGTGTGTGTGTGTGTGTGTGTGTGTAACATTAGCAAAATAACAGCACTGCGCCGTCTAGTGTGTTGGAGAGCTGTTTGCTTCTTGCAAATAATGTTTTTATTTGCACAGCATGTTCTTAATTTTCTCTTACTAGTATTTTTTATTTATTTTATTTCTTTTAATCTATCTTGTTGTATAATAATAATTCTCTGAACACCAAAAAATATGTTACCATGGCGACTGTCGATTGTTTAAAGATCATAATGTATAAACATAGATGACTTCCGCAGTCTCTGACTACAAGAAAAAAACTAAAAAAAATCAAACACCTATCACATCTACCTTACAAATGACAAAACCTACAAATTGCCAATTCTTTTAACCCATCACACGGTTCAGTGTTTGCTTACACAACACTTTTGATGACATACACACCTCACGCACATTTCATGTAAGCACAAGACTGCAGTTCAGCCGGTCCAACAAGTGTAACAAGTTTTTACACGCCTCAGGCATCTTCACTGCTGCCTTGACATTACAAGTATTTATAAGAATAGTCACGATTGACAAACGCTGGGGGGCATTTTTGAAACGGGGAACATTATTCATTATACTGATTAATAATTAGGGTCAGTTGTTGCCTAGTGGTTAGAGAGTTGGACTCGTAGCCAGAAGGTCGCTGGCTCAATTCTCAGTGCCACCAGGATATGACTGAAGTGCCCTTGAGCCTTACCCCCGTTTGCTCTGCAGTGATAACTGTCCACTGCAACCTACTTGTAAGTCGCTTTGGATAAAAGCGTCTGCCAAATGAATAAATGTAATTCATTGCATCCACCATAATAAAGGGTATGACTGGTGGACTTTATGTTTTCAAGGAAGTGTAAACGAGACACTCGCAGCCATAATGAGTGTATCGACTACATGTTTATTGGAAACATCAGGCACTTTAAAGCTTTCCCCAAGGCCCATTACCTTAATTAATAAATATATTCCTAAAACAAGATAATGCTTCATTGAGCTCCGAGTGCTGATGCTGATGAAATGATGCGTGCTTCCAAACACTGGATGCGCAAACCTTATTGCTGGGCGCAATGACTATTTATCGTTGCTTTCAGCGTCCAGCAACAAACATTACGCGTTTATATCATTCTTCAAAGGTGTGTCTGCTGAAAAGGGGAGGCCATTTTGTACAGAGGAGCGTCTGTACATGTCTGTGTGTATGTGTGTGTGTTTCTGTGTTCACGTCAGGAGCAGGAAGTGTGTGTGTGCGTGTGTGTGTGTGTGTGTGCGCGCCTTTGTGCCCGAGATTGTGTTGGTGGGTCGAACTGTAGTAACAGCAGCACCCGTTTCTTCATTTTCCTGTGCCTGCATTGTTATTTCACCTCGCCTCTCTTTCCCTCTGTGCAATGGATGGGTATGTGAGTTTCCATTGTCTTATTTTCTAATCGCGCGCTTGTTGAGTTGTTAATTTGTTGCAGTGTTGTTTGCCATCATAATATTAAACAATAACAGCACGTCAGAAAATGGGAAGGAAAAGTGGGGGAGGGAGCAAATGTCTAAAGTGCTGGGGAGATGTAACCGTACGGCGCTTGTTTTTAATGCAAATGCCGTGGAAATACGAAGTGTCAGTCTTTACTTTAGCTTCCCTGGCTTGCTTTAAAACGACGGTAGACGTGTCAAATGTACATCATCACTTAAAATCGGGTCTGATGTTATTGAAACGCGAAATATGGGCGTATAGCAGTGTGATTGTGCCACGATCAAAGTTAGATTCAAGGAAGTGCGCTTGTATTGGATTACACGGCGCAACAGAATAATTGCTTATAGCTTTTGATGTAGGCTAATTTCTCGTTATGCGTTCAAAACTGATTACATAACGTTTAAAATTGACCTGTTAAATATATCTGAAGTAGTAAGAATTAAAGGAATAAGCGCTCATCATGGGCTACTAGCCATTTTGAAGCCATGAAAGGGGCGTTTCTGTGTAGAAAACAGTGTTTCCTGGCGCGGAACGCTCGTGCTTTCATGCGCCGACGTACTATGTGTTCTTAAAATAAGGAGCGAGAATCAATACCGATGTGTGTATTTATGTATCGCGATAACGCGTCGCGTAATGCACAAGCGCGACGCAATACAACACAAACGATGTTACGTGTTTACATCACAGTAAGCTTTATTATAATATGAGCTTTACGTCGGTCCCGTCACGCGTACAGTATGGGGGTGGGGAATTGGGGGGTAAATATGCTTCAACTGTATCAGTGTTTACACTCGGGTGAGTGGGCAGAGCGGGGGTCGGGGGGCCTGCGTGGCGCACAGATTTGATCTTATTCTTACACTGCGTGTAGTTTCTGCGAAGCAGTTGTGGTGAATGTAAAGGTTTTATTGGCGTTGCGTGGAATCGTTTCACGTATAACGTTGCATGTCGAAACTCAAATAACGACGTTGAAAGCATACCATCATTAAATTAGTTTATTAAAGGAGGCGTTTGAAAACAATATTTTGGTCAGACAAGCGCATTTCACACCTCGCGCTTGTTACGGTTTCGTCCTGTGGGCTGATGGAAACTTGTGTCACGTTGTCCGCACAGAACAAAGAAGAGCAGTTTCCTCTTATATCATGTCACACCTCTCTTCCTTTTTAGTAGGTTAGTAATCCTGCCCACAACTATTTTCATCATCGTAACCCGTTTCGTAATGCGTTGCAGTATACCATATAATACTGCTATATTACTAATGCATATAATGCAAAACGAAAGCATTAGATCATTGCATTTTCACACACTCCCAGGGGATTTCCACCAGATCCCACAATTCCCCGGTGTGGGCATTGCAATCTGCTTCTGAAAGACTGAATCTAAGCAAAGGGATATGTTTTGCATCCTGAATATTTTGTGTACATGTCTCTCATTTGCTTTTAATAACCGTGGGGGATAGAAATCCACCTGGGTTTGGATTATGTTACATTAACTTTCGGGATGGGGGGGGGGTCTCGGCATCCTCTGATACTACTGAGTGAGTGATGATATCAGTCAATTGTTATGCAATGGAGCGGTGCACAGATGATGTTTGTTTAGGGCTTGTTTTGGTTATATACAAACAATGTTGTTTATTAACTAATATGATTAGGTCCTTGGTAAATGTTTGACTGGTGTGAGTAAGGGCCAGTATGAGTTTTAGATTCTTTTAGTTTGAGCTTGCACCTTACCAAAAATTCTCGCTTGCACCCACATACTAAAAATAGGGCTGGTTAAGAATGTCCGCCACTGGTTAAGTGTCACCTTCAAGCGTACATCTTAAATAATCGACCTTGTTGAAGTGATGTCAATATTTGTAGGTTTGAGTATTAACGTGTGTTAGTTAGAAAGAGTATTTGTATTGTATTTGTGTGTTAAACACTGTTTATTAATTATGATTCTCACATGAAATATTCATATTCACCCCAAAATCAAATATAATTTTTTTTAGATTGTCATTTTCATGACAATTATATCCCTCCAAATAATTATTGTAATTTATTTATGCAAAACACAATTTCAATGCAAGTTTTACCTGGACCTGTTTTTTTCTTTTTCCTGTTTCCTTGACAGTCTTCATTAGATTCACCCAAATAATTCACAGTTTTTGTCAACTCTCTGTCTCCCATGAATTAGACAATGACAACAACTCCAAAATGGAAACGGTTTGATGAGCACTTTGCTGCCTCATGTGGATGATTCATTTAAGACGTTTGACTCTCAGACTAATGTTGCTTTCATGAGGAAATATTTAATCCTGTCAGCGTATCCTGCCTGAACCATTTAGTCAAAACGTGGGGAGCGGGGATAACTGGCGGGTATTATAACCAGACTTCCCTCAAACCAGTGTGACATGTTGAGGAAGGGTCTCCAGCTAGATTAGCGCGGATTACATCATGTGGTTTATTCCCACACTTCCAGGAAACACCCCCTTTAGCAGAACTTTTACTTTATCATTCATACCATCTGTTGGATCTCATTGTATCTTTTAAACAAATTTCCTAACTTCATGTTTTTTTGTAAATACTAAAAGTAATAATTGGTTATAAAAGTCGAATCTAAAAACAGCGCGAGTCACTCTCAGATCCGGTTTACAAAACAAGAGGTTTGTTCATGAAGAAAAAACACTTGAGGATGTCAGCTTTGATGCGTTGCCATGGAAGGGTATAGAAAAGCTATACTAGATTTTATTGTAGATAATTTCTTGCAAAACCTTTGCATAGACAGTGGTTTCACTGTGTTAAGGTCTAGATGTCATTGCACGTACACCGTTATTATAGCTGGTTCAGTCGAATTCGTTTTTTTACTCTTTCAGGTAACAGTAATTACCAGATTTGTACATTTAATCATGAAAAGGTGTGGTTTAATTTGCGCTTGCAATGCTAGGGTCTTGTGCGTGGTTGCCAGGGCCATTATGCGGTTGCTATGGTATTCTGAGTGCATTTTTAGCTCTTTCCAATGCAGTTGCGAAGGCGTTCTGGGTGGTTGCAACTTGCCACCCCAAGTCTGTTTGATATTCTGTTTACTAAGGGTACGTTTACACAACATAGAAAAGAAAACAAAAACGTTTTTGCTTTCCGTTTTTGAAAAGTTTCACAAATACACAACAACGTTCACACGGATCAGCGGGAAAGACTTAAAGCGCTGTATTGTGCATGCCAGGCCAGTAGTTGGCGATGTCACTTTGTGAAGAAACACAACACGCTTGCGGACATATGAATACCCAAATTTAACAAAAAAAACCCTGCCGTAGTTGTTTTGGTTATATCCACGAAGGCTTATAGACTGAACATGTAACACACACAATGTTTTGACTTATGTTTTTATTAAATACACAGTAACAATAACGGTATCTTTTTCAAAACGCTGCACTTTGAAAGCCGTTTTCAAAAGTTTGCATTTTTATACTGTAAGTTCCCCTTTAAGTTCCCCTCTTGTAAGTCTATGTGACTCCAAATGCAATACTAGCTCAGGAAAGTAAGAGTTCACCTCTGCTCAACAAGACACGTGATTCATGTTCGTAGCACACAGGTGAGATTTGATGCTTACAGTTTCTTCAAATCACTAAACCTAAGCGAAGCATGTTCCCTAGCGGCATCATTCAGACTGTTCCTCCCCACATGTACAATAACCAATTAGACCAGGCCATTGAAAACAGCATCGACTCTTGTGAGTCACAGGCTGTAGCCCAGGTGCATACAAGGCACGTCAGGAAATGAACGCTTATCACGGATCAGCTCTCCCTTGTCTGAGTAATCAAACTCTTTTAGACGTAGAAGCCTCAAATTGATCCCAGATCGGTGCTTTCATTGCAAGGGGATTTGTGGATGTCAAACGTAACGATATTCTGAGGTTGCAGGTCAGAAGTGTAGAAGGTAGAACCGAACAGTTCTGTGATGAGAATGAAGAATGTTCTTTTTTTCCGCCCGAGTCTTATTTTATGAAGGCCCACGGCGAAAAGAGGAAGACGCGGTCATGTGATGGCTGCCCTCACACGGCTGAGAGACTTTCTAAAGATTTATTTGAGAAGAAACTGGGCTATTTTTATTAGTGGAATGTGAAAATGATGATGAGCTTTGTTGTTGCGCTTTTTTAAAGGTGTGCTAAAGCTGCCCGAGTGTTTTTTTTTGATAGCCTTTAGTGCTTGCTGAGAAAGTATCGTTGTTTCTGTTGCTTATACTTAAAAGCGTATCCCTTTTTCATTTTTTCCTTTCTGTGATCGATTTTGTGCTGATTTTCACGGACAAAATAACAAGCAAAACATCCCATAGACTTAGATTAAATGAGGAGCATGAGCCAAATCTAGAGACAGAGATTTAGAGGTTGACTCTTTGGGCTTAGGTCAGTAGGTAACACCACTCAGAACACCCTAGCAACTGCATAGCAACGGCAAAACATCAAAGCATCGTAAAACTAGTTTGTTTTTTTTGGAAACTTCTTTGCAGACGATGTTGTGCATTTGATGTTCACGTGTATCCAATATGACCACCAGTCCGTGTTTTGCTTTAAATGGGAGTCATGTTTGCTGTGATTTTTTTTGTGAAAAAGTAAATGCTTTTATAAAAATTCTTATTTAACAGATACATAAATAAATTCGCTGTTATGTACCTGCAGCCTGTTCAGGTTTATATGTACAGGAACAAATGTTGCGGTCGAACTCAGCTTTGCTGAATTTCAGATATTATGAATTTCTGCAGAAAGGCGACATATTTCGCCCACTCACATTTCTCCCATATGGACACTGTCCTCATCTCCAGACATACTCTGTTCTTCTCCTTCTTAAATGGTGCTGCATATGAACTATACCGGCTTTTGGACTCATAGCAAAATTCTTTAATCATTTATGCACCCTCATGTCATTTCAAATCTGTATTACTTTCTGCAGAAGATGTTTTAAAGAATATTGGCCCCCGTTGACTTCCATTGTATGGACACAAAACCACTAAGACATTTCTCAAAATATCTTCTTTTGTGTCATACACAGGTTTTGAACGACATAAATCATTAGAGGAATTATATTTTTGAGTGAAATTACTTACCAGTTGTTTTTTCAAAGATGCTTAAAAGGTTCTTCACAGCGATAGCAGAATATAGAAGAACCATTTTTGGTTCCTCAAAGAACCATTTAGTCAAAGGTTCTTTAAAGAACCATCACTTTCTTACCTTTTTATAGTCTGAAGGACCTTTTTCGCCACAAAGAATTTTTTGTGAAACAGAAATGTTCTTCGGATGTCTCCTTGTGAACCATTTAGACAAAAAAAGGTTCTTCTATGGCATCGAGAAAGCACATTAATTTTTAAGAGTGCGTATGATCCTATTCTTTTGAGCATGTTTGCTACTCTAAAAATCAGTTGGATGTCTTTAATGTTTAGCTGAAGGAGCAGTTTAATAGGAACTTCTGCAATCTTGGCAAAGAGCTTGGAAACGGAGCCGATAGCCTAGTGGGCAGTGCTCCGACATGTGGCGTGGTTGCGCATCGGGCGACCCGGGTTCGATTCCCGTCTCGTGGTCCTTTCCGAACCCACCCCCTTCTCTCTCCCACTTTGCTTCCTGTCCTCTCTAACAATGGCTGTACAATTAAAGGCAAAAATGCCCCAAAAAAATCTTAAAAAAAACAAAAAAAAGAGCTTGGGAATGAGTTTTATGAGGTCTGATGCGTTTTTTCCAAACAAGAGTTTTGTACATGAGGCAGGCACAAACGTCAAGAATACACATCATTGTGTTTTTATTGTGTGAGCATTGTTTGCAAAGGCTAGTATCAATATCTCGTTTAGCATCGCTCTAATATCAATGAAAGCTCCACACACTTTATCTCAGAAAGTTTGGTTCAGTGTTGTTGATGTTGAGAAGCTTTTACATGGTTGTCCAGTGTCAGAGGAAACTGTTCACTACTTCCTTGTTTTCATACATTGCACTTCCTGCTGTACCCTGCAGGATGAGGAGCTCAAAGACAAAATGTGCCTATGCCATTCTCTGCACTTTTTATTGAAATTTCAATCGCTCATCCTTAACTCCAAATAATTACTACATTATTCCAGTAAAAAACTGTCGAATGTGTTTTCCCGATGTTTCGTTTTGAAACAAGTTTCAAATTCAGAAAGTCACTTTATGATTGGAAAATGTAAATATTGCCCTATATGTTTTTATTAAATAGAGAAATGAATGAGTGAATTACAAGTTACATTTTGCCCATTGACTTTTTACTATACTCTTGACATCCAAATAATTTTTTTTTCTGAGTTTGCTCTTAGAAACTTTTCCCTATAAAGACATTTCTAAAAGTTCTGTATTAGTTCACCCGGAAATAAAACTTCTCATCATTTCCTCAACCTCATGTCATTCCACATATGAATTTCTTACTTCCATGAAAAACTAAAGGAGAAATTTTGATAAATGTTGCAGGTGTATTCAGTAATGCACAAAAATGAATTCTTCAGCCTGTTAGACGCTCTGTTGTAAGGTCTTGTAATAGAACGTCTTTCTTTCCATCCATCCATCCGTAGGATCAGAGCAAGAGATGTTGTTGAAGTGTGGTGAAATCCTGTCATTTATCATCTTCCTCACAGAGCTCGCTTCCCGCCGGGCGCTGAGATATACAGATCGTACTCCTGCCTGTTTAAGTGCATTTCGCCCTTTTGCCTAGGGAAATTAAACAGTCACGTGACTACGCATTCAGCGTTCAGCAGATTCAGTTGAAAGGTGAAGCACTTTACATTATCCAAACAGCTGATCTATGATGGATGAGTAAGTGTGTTTGCTTTATTAGGCTTAGCCGCACTGTTCAATATATCATGAGTGAAATAAATTGCAGTGGAAACTGACGCCTCTTTATTCATACAGTGGTAGGAAAGGGAAGATGTTTTCAACTTGTTTACATGCAGGTTAAATCGGGTAGTTTGCATGAACATTTTGTTTTTGTTGATACATGTGACCCTGTCTGTGAAATCAGGCTAAAGTATTAAAGGGATAGTTCACCCAAAATGAAAATTCTGTCATTATTATTTACTCACTCTCTTGTCATTTCAAACCTGTTTGGCTTTCTTTCTTGTGCAGAACACAAAGAAGATATTTTGAAGAATGTGGGTAACCGAACCACAGCGGTACCCATTCACTTCTATTGTATGGACACAAAACCAATGCAAGTCAATGGTTACCGCCGTTATTTGGTTACCAACATTCTACAAAATATCGAAAAATATTCAAATGACATAAAAATTGACAAACACAAAAGTTTGTGGGTTGTAAATTGCAAACCACAGAAATTGTCACATTCGATTCAATGTAAGAATGCATTTATAAGTAAAACGCATTGTGTTGCTATACACAGATGTTCTTTCCACTCGTGTTGCTACTTCGTTTTAAAAACAGTGGGTGAAACAACAGTCGCATTGCATTGTGGGATACAGTACTGTATTCCTCGCAGTGCGCTCCGTTGTATATTGAAGCTCTTGGCAAATATAGTTGTTTACATGCATACCGCAAATTTGCATACATGTGCACCGCACACATACTACAGGAATTAATAGTATGGTATGCTATTGTGAACACAGCCAACTGAAGAGCTGCTTAGGAGTGAAGCCGGAGTACAGAATGTGGTGAACACAACCTCGCTGTAAATTACAGGGAGGATTTAGAGGGGCCAGCCAAGCCGGACACACCCCTCATCTCCCCCTCTGTGCAAATCCTTACAAGCCTGGCGAACTCAGTCAGAACAGATGCTGTTTGGTTAACCAGAGCATAACGTATGAAGCCTCTAACAGCTACGCCCAAATAGACCAGAGCTTTAACTTTAATGTATCAATATATCATTATTCACGTGCATCCAATATGAAAAAGTCACATAATGGTTCAGCCAGAAAAAGAATATCTTATCAAATACTAAACTGTCTTGAATGATGGTGGGAAAATCCCAAATGCCTAGTTTTTTCTCCATTTTTGGCAGCGCCGTAGAGCTACTGCCCTCTTTTCGATCGTGCCAAGCCTACATGCCATTAACTGGGAGAGATGCCGTCCCTGGGAAGTTTTCAAATCGCAGTCCAAAAAACACTGATTTGTAGAATAAAAAAAAAACGGCAAAGCAATTGACACAATAATAGTTGCCATAACCTGCTAGCAACCACTTAGCAAAATTTTTAGCCACACTAGCAAGCGCTTAGCAATGCCCTATCAAACACCTGCACCACTTGGTGACTTTTGCACCCCTCTTACTTGTTTGCCTCTTGACTGTTTCATTTAGTGTTGGACTAATTCTGTGAAGAATGCATGCCACAATCACATGACAGGGACATCATGTTATTGCTTTTACGCCTCACAGTCATTAGAGCCGAAACGTACTGTGTGACTTGAGGCTTTGCATTAGCATGTTTTGGAAAACAGCTAGGCTTGTTTATGTGAGATACATTTATTTTATTTTGTTAGCCAGCGAGTAACTACACCTGTTAGCGCTTTGCTAACATGCCCTTCTGCATATAATGTAATAGTTAACCAACAACATCTACTTTGCAAGACTACAACTGCATTGAAGCTACTGTCAAACAACCTTTGCAGCGACCCGTCGAAATAAAAGTCCGTTATTACTTTAATAAGTTGTAACACCCACATTTTACCACACCATCCCCTTAATTATTTTATATAATTCGACCACTTAGTATATTATTTACTCTAGTAAATGGCAGTTAATGTGCTAGTTAAATTATAAAAATAGTACTTAAATTTAAGTAGACCTTGAAAAACAAAAGAAAATGGTTTATTAACATAGTTAAGGACATTATACCCTATTTTTACAGATTGTTTATTTGGTTCAAAGTATCCACTGTATAAATACTATAGATTCAAGTATTTTTTCATGTGGGCAAATATTTTACTTACTATTGTACAGTAAAAGATGGAAAACACAGAATCCAAGAAAATAAAAACTTAAAAACATGGAATTTGGGAAAAAGTGCCCTACATATTGACTATTACAGTTTGATGCTTCACGGTGCGCGAAGACATTCCCCGGCGCGTGAAGTTTTTATTTACGTGAGTAATGCAATAAACATATAATCCCGCAAGTAATATAGAGCGAGGAATGCTATGCTTCGCATTTGGTGTGAACACACAGTACAGTTAGGGGCGGTTTCCCGAACAGGGCTTAAAACTAGTCCTAGGCTAAAATAAATGTCAGAGGAGTCCAAACTGAAAACAACTTGCAGTGACATATCTTAAAATACATCAGTGCCATTGTGTTGTCTAAAAATGAACGAAAGTTATGTTTTTTGTAAGGCATGTTTGTAAAAACTACTTAAATGTCCTAATTTAACTCAGCCTTTAGTCCTGGTTTAAACTAATCCCTGTCCGGGAAACCGCGCCGTAAAGTGGGATTTTACAAATATCTGATCACGTAGATCACACCTTTCGTCAACAAGGCGTTCATTTTGTATAATTTCTATCTATAGCTAAGTTTAGCTAAACTAAGTACTGTATTTGTCTTGGCAAACACCACTAAAAGAAAAATGTAGGTAAGCAGACATTGTTATTTTTAGTCGTGCCCAGAAAGGCTTGGCTGTGAAGGCTATATTCTAAAGATAAAAGATATGGCGGCTTTATGTTTGTGTGTTTTGTTTGCTCAGCAGTATTACAGGAAAAGCAACTTTCACTTCAGCATTGCAGCAAGACTGCAATTCTCTCCACGCTATTTGACAATCCAAAAACAAGACATGTATAAAGAGGTCTCCGCATATCACCCAGGTTTCTTTATGCTTTCATTACAAAATTCTGCCGTTCAGATGTTGGTTATCTGGTTGCAGTGAACTGATGTTGACATGCGCTCCAGCATCAGGGTCAGTTCATAACTGACAGGACATCTTACTGTTCTCTGCTTCTACCCCACACAGACACTGCAGCTCAGGTGAAAGGCATGCTGGGTTTGATAGGATCATATGACCGCTCCTATCTGACCTGACAGTCAGCTTGGCTGGTTTTAGTTCTCCACTCTTTATTACCTCCCTACAATATTAAAGGGAAATGGACACCGGTCTGGCTCTCCCCTCAGTAACATGAGTTCGCAGTTCCTCTCTCTTATTTGTCTTGCTGTTATCTGTTCTGTTTTATATTTGCTAGGGAGACCGAGGTTTTATCTGAGCGTAAACTCAACAGGTGCGAGTTTGATTGATTCTGTCAGCTTTTTCTTGGGTGCATCTCATGAAAATGTGTCCAGCACATAAGAAAAAAATATTCTTTTTAAAACGTCTGAATGTTTTCTCTTTGACATCAATGAGATAAATTGAAGAGAATACAGCAACTTTTGCTTCAGTGTCCTGCGTCTCAGATACAGCATTTGTCTTGAGAAAAAGTGCAAGAAGATATTTTGAAGAATGTTAGCAACTGGCACCATTCACTTGCATTGGTTTTGTGTTCATACAATAGAAGTGAATAGGTGCCGACGCTGTCAGGTTACCAACTTTCTTCAAAATATCTTCTTTTGTGTTCTGCGGCAGAAAGAAAGTCATACAGGTTTGAAATGACAAGAGGGTGAGTAAATGATGACAGAATTATCGTTTTTGGTAGGAAAGAAAACTGCTCTTCAAACCCTTTCATAGGGTCTTTAATTGTCATTGAAATAGTAGCGCGATGCAAAATATCTTACTGGTCCAAAAACAGGCTTCATTTTCATTATGCAAATATAATTTCTTTATTTTGACTCGAACATGTCCCTGACAGTTTTCATAAGATTCATCCTTGTGTTGTTATAGCTGCAGATATGGAGAACCGTGTACTCATTAACTGGTGTTGATGAACTCTTCCTGTTTTCTGTGAGCTAACAGCTAACAGCATCTGAGGTGTGAATGTAGACGGGATCATATTCCAAACCATCCACACAACACAAACTACCAAAAAGCTTGAACCTCTGGACTTTTTCTTAGTGCATTACAGCTGTCAGGCCACTTGTGATGTTTGTGTCCGATGCGGAGCTGTCATGTCAATAAGGAAGTCCAGCCCTTCCCTTCTTCACTGGAGCTTTTCCATTGCCCCCCAGCAATGGAAAAGGCAAGCAGGGGGCAGATTTTAGGGTGGTATTGGAATTGTATAAAAAGGATCAAAACAAGCGTGTCTGAGCTGCACTCTTGAAACAAGAAGCATGCTATGCTTGTGTTGACTTGATTTCTGCCTCTCTCTTTTTTTTTGGAAGGATTGTTGAATTATTCTGGAGCTGGGTGGGTTTTCTTGAGAATGTGAAAATTAGCTGTGAGATTTACATGAGATATGTCAGACTCGGCGTGTGGTGGTAAATGTTAACGTGTTGGCATATAGCAGGGTTGAAGATTTTTTTTCATATTTAAATGAAGGTAAAATCCTTATTGCCTGACATTAGTAACACCAAGATGGTATTTTGGTTCATGTTGGTTAATGGAAGTTTCTGAACTTTTCTCTTTTTAATTATTTTGTTGATGGTGTTGAGTTGACTTATACGAAGTTTCCGCATTTTCATTGTAGTATAAGACAGTTGCTATATAGTAAATTGCTGTAGGCTAGCTAAGGAAGAGCTGAGTAGTAATTTCCACTTTTATACTGTGCTGTTTGTTAAATGGTTTCTTTAAATGCCCACAGTCATCTGCGGGTCTGCTATATGTTATAAACTGTAATACATGTTACCTGTTATGAAATCCTCTTTTTCTCATCAGCTGTTTACATTTACGTAGTGCCCGTGGCTCTTTCAACAGCGCTAGTTAATTGGAATGCTCTGTTTGTCCAGTCGTATCCGGTTACTGGTGAGGGGGGCACATCTCAATAATAGATATCATAGACAATGGAACTGACACACACACTGGCCTTCATCTCACTCTGCTAGATTTGTTTAACCATACAATTCAGTATAAAAGCATTAAATATGCACTATTCAGTTACAAAAACATACACCGTAGGACTTTTTTTTACGTAAATGAATCAATCTATTAGAAATTTCTCTTCATTTTTTATAGAAATTGAGTAAAAGGAAGCATCCTGGGATTTGTTTCGCTGAACCACCACACCCTCAGTGACGGAAGACGCATTGTCGATTCGATACACTGAGCGAATGTTGCAATAAACTGATTAGGAAAAAACGAATTCACATTTTTTATCTTGTCATAGATATGAAATAGTAGCCTAGTATGCAAAGTTAAAGGGGTCATATGGCGCAAACACGTGTTTTTCTGTGTCTTTGGTGTGTTATAAGTTGCCCATGCATGTATTAGACACGTAAAATTGCAAAGATTAAAGTGTCAGAACAGAAGATGCATTCTATCTAAAAGCGAACGCTCACCCAGACCTGCCTGAAACACCTCGTGTAACCACACCCCCACAAATCTACGTCAGTTCGTGGTATGATTTGACTAAGACCGCCCAAATGTATACGCAAGTAAGGTGGGCGTACCTGTCAGTACAATTGCTTTGGAACCTGATATTCCAAATAGGGTAAGAGGCGTTACATTTCCGTCACACGCTTGCAGTATTCGACCAATCACCACGCACTGGTTAATTGGCCAATCATAGCACACCTCGCTTTTCAGAGCGATGAGCTTTGTAAAAAATCCACGCGTTTCAGAGAGGCGGTGCAAAGAGATACAAAAATGCACGGTAGGTGGAAAATACAACGTTTGAACCTTAAATCGTGTATACACATTGCATTACATCTAAAACACAATATTCGTTTTAGCAGTGTCATATGACCCCTTTAATTGTATGTAAGGTGATGTACTGGGATGGAATGCCAGGTTAGGATGAGACCACAGAAGTTGAGGAGCCGTCAGATAAATAAAAAAAGGAAACTTGCTGGGTGCTCTTTAAATGTGATATACGTACCAATAGCCCAAATGTATTTCCCGTGGTTAAATTGTGCTTTTTTGCGGTAGTTCTTAGTACGTCATAGGTCAAGCGTAGAGCGCTGCGCATGCGTTGACGAGTGAGCACTGCGTCCCGTATTAACGCCACTTTGCCGCTTAAAATGCCGTTAAAACGTTATGCGAAGCTTGCCATGTTACAAGTAGACGACTTGTAGCTGCTTCGTTGGTTATAATTTAAGCAGTTTTGCCTCGCTCGTTTGCAGTGTGTCAAACAGTCACGGAGCGAACACAAAACCACAGGACAGCTGTTCCCCGCAGACCACAGCGTGCACTCTCTGTTTCTAGGGCAACTCATCAACCTGTTGCTCTCCGTTTCCCTCATTTATTTCTCTCGTACACCTCATGATATGCTAGCGGCCTCTCAACGGTGGCATGGGGCTACGTTGTATGACGACCGCTTGTTTGCCTTCAGTTAATAAATATACATACTTACGTTTTTTATCGTCCTCGTCGACTGCGCATGCGCTTGTTCTCTCGCTCCCTCTTTTTCACACACACGCGCACTCACGCACGCACATTAAACAACCCCTCCCTTCACGTGGTTCATCTTTCCTTCTGTCCTCTCCTGTCTCCCGACCATCACTATTCTCTGAGCTCCGTCTGTTTCACTTTTCTCTTCATCCTACACGCGCTTCTGTCACTCTCCTCCTCCTCATCGGCCCGTCTCCCTCTCTTTCTGTCACTCTTTCATTCTCTCTCTCTCTTTGCCTTCAGCCGCTTGTAACACCGGAGAATAATCTGACATGCTGGAGATGAGTTTGAGGTACAGTTTTGCTCGTGTTGTTTCTTCGTTTCATGAGAAACTATCGTGTTTTAGGAATGACTTGAAGTGCGTTGGAATAATGTCGTGTCCGTGCACAAATTGGGTAATTTTAGATCGTGTAAAGTATGCTTGGAGAACGACTTATTTGATGTCATTTTGACTATGATATCAGATATGATCACTTATGTTATTAAACAATGTATATACTGTACGTTTGCATAATGTATTTGAGCAGATTTTATTGAAGCTATGCATTAACTATTTGAACAGGATTGTTCCTGTTGAAAACATTTCTCCCACCAATTGAACTCTGTAACGTTATAGAAAAATGTGATTACAAAAACATGTTAGGAGATGATGTTACTCAACTGCAGAATAAATAAATGAGCAGTTTGAGCTGTTTTGTTTAGCCTTTCTGCTTTGTTGCACCGTGAAGTCCATCTGTTGATGAAATCCCTTTTGGCAACTGGCTTACTGGTGCATGTGCTTTTATTACACAGAATATGACAACCTCGTATCTAAACGTTTGCTGTGCAACAATTCATGCTGCGATTGTTGATTTATGATGGTTATTGCTTTTTCAATGTGTTTCTGTTGGATTAAACGACAGTGGTAATGTGTGTACAATGAAGTTGTTTCCTGAACATAATGTTCCTGCATAGTGGAAAATACTTGGCGTACTATTTGTAGTCTACAAAAAATGTTTTTGGCTTGATTTTGGACTTAAAATGGTCTGAATATTCACATGTACATCTTTTTAGAACAGTTCACATCTTTAATGTTCTTTGAAGACTCTGGTAGAAAAACACATGTTCACACGCTCGACGTGCACAGCGGGCTCCACTGAAGATAAGAGCAGACGTAGAGAATTAATTCTTCATTGCAGTCAGATGAAATAATTAAACGTGATACGATGGTGCGATGAAGAATGCTGTTTGTTCGAAGTGATCTGGCTCTATAACCTTTATCCCTTTGATCTGATGACACTTTCTCTGCAGAAAAAAAATGTATCTTTGTTTTCACCCTTGTTGTCTTTTAGAATATATACCTTAACATCCTTGAAGAATATACATTTTATCAGAGAATTTTTGTTTTATTGTGTATAATATAATGTGTTGAGTTTTGATTCATTTCATTGAAATGGACCACTCTGAAGGGATTCACAGAACTGAATCAAACCCACAGGCTTTAAAGTCCCCGTGAACCGGAAGTTGCGATCGTTTTTACTTCCGTATTTTGACGCATTTCCGAGTGAAATGGAATTTTAAATGAGAAAAATAGTGGGTGTGGCTTTCGTCTTTCTCTGCGATTTGATTGGATGCATAAAAACAGCCGTTGTAAAAAAACAACAGATTTTAACTAAAGATTATGAGGGCTCACGGTTTTTAAAAAGAGAATGACCCACATTGATAAACTATTTACAATAAACGCTGCAATATTTAATGAAAAAATAGGCATTGTAATTTGTCACTGGGACTTTAACAGCATTTTGCTAGAAGGGCGCTATTAAAGGTATAGTTCTCCCAAAAATGAAAATCGGTCATCATTTACTCACTCTAGTCGTTTCAAACCTGTATGACTTTTATTCTAATGAACAACACAAAAGAAGATATTTTGAAGAATGTCGGTAACCAAACAACAGCATTACCAATTCACTTGCATTGGTTTTGTGTCCGTACCAGTGTTGGGTGTAATTAATGAATATGTAATTAGTAACTAGTAATTAATTACTTTATCAGAGTAACTTGCCCAACACTGGTCCGTTCAATAGCAGTTTATGGGTATCGCCGTTGTTCGATTACCAACATTCTTCAAAATATATTTTATTGTGTTCTGCAAAAGAAAAAAAGTCATACAGGTTTGAAATGACAAGAGAATTTCACTTTTGGGTGTACTATCCCTTTAACATCTGTGTGAATACTGGGATATTATTGCACAAATCTGTATGCTTGCCCCTGCATGCATGACACGTAAATCCAATAACCTCAGTACCCTGGCCATCAAAGAAACATGAAATGGCTGAGGCATTATTCACTCATTGCATAATATCTCCATCAGGAGGTAGATAGTCTGTTGTCTGTCTTGCCCCTTTGATATTTATTTCCAAATTGTTCGCTCCACAGGACAAGACCACCGCATTTACTCCTGCACTCCGACTTGTTTGTTTAGAATCTTTTGCATTGGGAGCTTGATGAAACTAACCAAGATCATTTTAGTCTGGCGTGTATCCAGACAGCCTGTTCTCAGCTCTCAGCGCAACAAATTCACTCTTCGATTCCTCAATTTTGTCTGATGGAAAATGTTATTGTCCGACAATGCCCATTGTAACAAGGCAATTTGGCACAGCGACATGTTGTGGCGAAGCCAGGGGAAACGGATGGCTCGAGTCTCGGAGATATTGATTTGTTTGATGTCAGGTTTATAATATTTGTGTCTTTTCAGGGAAGTGGTAGATTTTCTTTCAGCGGCCGGCACAGGCAGGTATTTACTGCTGTTTGCTGGATCTACAGACCGATGTGTGCAAAATGCCACTGATGATTGATGGACTCGGCATACAGTACTATGGCAAATTAATTGTATTGCAGTTACATTCTTTTTATTTTGGCTGTATTTTTGGGTCACGGCAGTTTAGTGTGGCCAGTTTGTCCCAATATCCTCTTTGGTGGCACCATACTGAATATTACATAAGGTGAAATCTCCCTTTGAACCCCCTCCCTCCAAGTGTTTCCATGGTTATTTTGTTTGCTTTCAACATCAAAAACCAGCGTCTGAGCATCACACAGTGCATATACGATTAGAGCTCCGTCCAGTCATGGGGTTTTAATTTTGGCATTATTATTTTAAAGAATATGTTCTTTCACTTTTACTCGCCTTCATGATGCTCCATACGAGTTTATTTCAGAAAATGCGTTTTGTCAAGTGGAGTGTTCATGCTTTTATTTGCCATATAATGAAAGTAAATGGGCACCGAGGCTCTTGATCTTCCAAAACGACAAACCTTATAAACGTAGTCAATGCAACATTTAAGCAATACAGAAAACAAGATATTTGGAAGAATGTTTGTAACCAAATATTTCAGGGGCACCATTGGCTACTATAGTAGGAAAAATATATAATGGTGCCCCAGAACTGTAGTTTCCCACATTCTTTAAAATATCGTCTTTTGTGTTCAGCAGAACAAAGAAATTTATACAGGTTTAAAATGATAACATCATTTTCATTTTGTGTGAACCACACCTTTAAGAAAAGTCTTAACTTTCGTTTTTAGTCAACACTGTGTTTTTCAGTAATACTCTGCATGTCGAAACAATTGCTTGCTTCCACTTAGAAAAAAATCACTAGATAACCTCCAGCGATGTGCTCCCCAGATTAATGAAGGATGAAAATTGCACTTTTACATTATTAACTTCTTCGTCCCCGACAACCTGATTTCATTTTCTCTGCCCCTGTTAATTACAGAATATCCTCCAGCCAAGCTATTAAATGATCAAACCATTATTAACTATCCTTAAAGTCTCGTCTTCTCAGGCGCTCAGCTTTAAAATGATCATTTAAAATCATATGTTTTCCTGAGAGAGTTTTGCAACTGCAACACGTATTATGAATAACATCCAGCAACAGGTAGCAGCAGCTTTTCTGTTTGCCGGTGCAGAAATAACATCTTCCCTTTCAAGAAAACCTGACGCACATGTGTAATCGCATTTTCATTTGCAGGCACCCAATAAATCTTTTTTTAATGCGATTAGAGAGAGTATAGAAAAGTACAGAATCACATTTACATTGCTATTATGAATATGGCAAATCATTACCATTATTTATTTATTTTTTATTCTTATTAACCTCAATAGATTCTGATTAATATTACACAGCAATTTTGGTAGCAGATTGGCTGCTACCAATCTGATTTAGATTTTTTTAATTACAGTCGTAAAATTGAGGCAAGCTTTTTGAAAATATATTGGCTATAAGTTATTGTTACCCCGCCTGTGAAATTCAGGCTAAGGTCTTATAATTGATATGAAATAATGACCATTAAAGTTTGATGTCATGAATTTATTTTACTATGATTTCAATCCTCGACATGATCTTACTCACTCAATATTAAAGATATCAAAGTTATATTTTCACAGAATATTCTTAACAGTATGTAAAAAACAATAAATCTAATAAAAAAGACGTTAGAAGGATTTAAACACACAGGGTCACATATTTAACAATAAGGTTGCATTCGCTAAATGAACAATGACCAATATAGTTATTTCACATTAGCTAATGGAACCTTATTGTATTTTATATTGTATATTGTCCTCTGTTAAAAAAATCTAGTAAAAAAAGGTAACATTCCTCCAGCTGGGGCGCCCGAAATAAAAAGTAAAGTTGCCGAAACTCTGACAGTTTCTTCTTGTCTCATGTTAATCTTGAGTATCGCACCCTTCAAATATAAGTTTGATCACATTTATAAAAGACGATTATTTCCGAAAACATACAACCTCCTGCACGCGTGCGTAACATTTTAAAATTTAAATTTGAAGTAAAATTTAAGTAAAAATAGATGCAATAAAAATATTTAAATAACAAATTTGCAGTTTATTTCATGAACATTTTTACCACATTTCAAAAATACGTGACAATTCTGTAAAATTACAGTGAAAGACGTACATAAGGATGACCTATTTTATTCCTGTTTTGTTCCTCTGTTCTGCAAAGGACATCCACAACTACAAACAAGACTAAAATATAATTCAATAAATGTTAAAGGTGCTAAAAACAGCCTTCATTGTCTTTAAACAAAAGATTATTTATTGTTTATTTTCTTTGACATTTGGTGAAATTCACCTAACTACTCGTTCTGAATTTGCTTCTCTGATTGACATACACAGGAAGGAACTTTTAATTTAAAAATATCAAATATATATTGAGACTGTTCCTAAAATATCTCTCCTAATACCGGCGGCTGACAAAATATTTATAAAATCTAACCACAAGAACGTTTCATTTTAAACTGGATTATTGACACTATTGAAGGTAAAGTGGCCCACTATTTCTATGAGTGTTGCGTCTGGTTTAATGGAGAGGCTGTAGAGAAAAGAGCTGTGAATGGGTTTAATTGGAATTAGACCTCTCTCTCTTTCTCCCTCTCTTTCTCTGCCCTCGACTAATTAAACTCACTCAACAATAATGGCAGAGCTAGAAAAAGGCACGGTTGAGTTTAGCGTCCGGTGCTGACGTGTAGGGCGGGCTGTTTGACCTGCCCTGGCCCTGGCCCTCTGAGGGCATGTCCAAAGAAACTGCAATTACAGTGCGAGAGCTGACCATCAGTGTACCGTTTCATCATCTTCAGCTCATCTCTACACAAAATGTCACAGGCATTAAGGGCTTAGCTGTAAAGGGTAAAGTGATTCTATCTTTTGTGTTCTTTTTTTGCATATTCATACTCCGCCTGGGCTCATTTGAATTTGGTCTAAAAAAGGAAGACAAGCTTTGTGTTCTTTCCCGGTAGGCTGAGGCAACAACAACGCACCAATAGAGAAACAGCGTGGCGGTAGCTCCACCTGAAGTGAGCTTTCCCTTCCAACAACACCTGGCTGAGATGAATAACACAAAAGCGTGGAGCGAGCGAGGCTGTGATTCAGACAAGCTGTGTCCTCAGCTGAGCTCCATCCGCACGACCCCTCTGAACTCATTTTTCTAAGAGCTACCGACTGCCTGTTCTCTGTTTTATTTGAAACCTGTTCCAGAACATGTTTATGAATTGATCATGATGGTCGACTAGTCATCCTACAGCTGGCTAGTTGTTTAAAAAGGTTAACTTGACCCACATATCACTGCTGTCCTTCTGAAACCTTGTATCTCCATTTTCGTGATTTTTAGTTTTTACCATAAATATTATTAGTCACCCTTTATGTTTGTCGCTGGGTTTTGCAAATATCCAACCAATAAAAAATATCAAAAGTTACAGTGTGTAATCATTTAAAAAGTACAGTGTTTTCCATTTCCTGAAAAATTGCAAATTTGGACATACATGGTTTCAGAAGGACAGCGACGATTTCCATGTTGATATACATGGATTAAGAAAATAACTTCATCTTATCTTAAAAATGATCAAAATCCTTCCAGCTTTAACCTGTGAAATAAAAAACAATCCGCGGCAACAGTTTAAAAGTAGAACTTGAACCTGCATACTTGGCAACCCTGGTTTCTCTGATATTTTGAAGCAGTTAATTTTCACTCATGTTAGTCAATATGTATTGCACTAGAAAGAGTTCTAATTTTGTAACAGTCATTATGACATTTCCACCTTCTCTCAAAATTATTTTTGCGGTCCAATGTTAATGTGATATGGCCGTGATGTCAGAAACGTAATTTCTCTTTTTCTTCTCTTGTTATATGAAATACATTTGTGTAAATTGAATGAGCACATGGCTTGTTATTTTAACCGGATAAAGAATTAGTAACAATTGTAAGACCTGTTTTATTTGATCCAGTTCTAAGCTTCTGAAAAAACTTCTAAAAATAGAAACCGAATTACGAATTACAAAGGTATTCCCAAAGCAGTGAGTGGCTCGCTGAGGAACTAAAACACAAATGGAGACATTTCCTCTAGAGTCTGGCTGTCTGAGTGCCGGATCACGTGCCAGCCATCTTGTGCTTCTGTTCCACCCACCTCACAAACAATTTGCTGCTAATGGATGCATTTGTGTGCTTGTTAGACACTGTTCTCAAGGAATTGAGCTGAACTGCTAAAATTTCCCTCCCAAGCCGAAAACAGTCCCTTAATGTGGCACAGGGGCTTTTGATCGGTTATGCCTAGTTGCCTCACTGGTCCTTGATTTTATTTCATTATGCTTTTTTACACACATAATTTCACCATTTAAGAACGAGAAAAGCAATTGTTTAGTGATGTATGATTTTTGATTTGTTGTTTTGGATTATCAAGGGGATCCAAATGAAGCAAGTTTTTAGTCAATACATCTTTACACCTCATCTGATAGAATATAATAGTGGTTTTGTCAGGCTGTTGCTATGCTCATTGGTTGCCAGGGTGTTGCTATGCACATTCAAGGGTCTAGTGGGTGTTTTTAGGTTATTTGTAGGTGGTTGCAACTTGCTAGGGTGTGCTTGGTGGTTGCTCGGTGATTTATAATTTATGGCTGCAGCCCAAACAAAGCAGAATGAGATATGCACCAAAGTATAATACTTAGCAATAGTAATAGAGATTAGGGGTGTAGTGATAATACAAAATACTGGGTTCACGGTTAAAAGTGTATCACAATTAATCGTAATGTAAAAAAAATGATTCAAATTACATTTTTACATGACAATTTTTAATAAGATTCGTTTTTTGGTAAATCATTGACCATTTGTTTGTATTACGATATGCAATACATTGATATATCATTACACCCCTAATAGAGATGCTCAGGATCAACATGCTCAGATCCTCAGATAAACACTTTTTCATTGATGCACATGTTGATATTCTCACTTACCTTCATGTCTTTTGTATAAACAGGATGTCATCTGCTTTTCAAGGTGACCTCAGAAAGGTGCATAAACTGCATTGCAGCTGATGGATTGTCAGACGTCCTCACTCTTCAATGTGACTGAGACTCTTATCTTTGTGTGTTTTAGTGGGCACCTGGAGAGCCTCCTGTTTCCTCTTCCTCGTGTTGCCATACTACCATGAGCAGTTCCAGTCCATCCACAGGTACTATCTGTTCCTCAACATCACTTTATTATCACACTAGACACTGTGATACTCAATGGACTCTTTTCTTTTTCAATACAATTTTACTGCTCATATTGTGTAGGGTAATTGTTCTTTGTCTTTGTAATTGTTATTCAAACTGAACTTGCTTTGCCCTTGAAATGGGATGTCAGATGACATCACCGAGGCAATGGAGTTTATGCATTTTTGTTACATTAGAATGAAAAGTTATTAGCAAAAATTCAACCATTTCCAGTGGATGAAATGGGCTACAAATGGGGTTTTATATTGACTCAAAAGGTTTTTTTTAAACATTTTGGTATTATGTTGTAAATCAACAGTATTTCGTAATGAATGGCTTTTAAAATACATTCGGTTCCTAAATGCATCTAACAAAGGAACCTTTCATTGCTTTTTTGTTGACCTTATTTAAAGACACTGAAACTGCAATGCACAGTAAGTCATGTGGGATAGTGAGATGGTCGGCTAGCGCGTTCTCTGTTATTTGAGCGGCTGAATGGACAGTCTGCTGGAGCTAAAATGGAGGGTAGAATGAAATGACCCCATCATCTGCTCACCATCTTCTACTCCCCCTGTCTTTTATTTTCACTCTCTCGCTTCCTCTCATCCTCCCTGTGGTAAACAATAATCCTTAATATGTTGTTGTGCTTTTGAAAGGGGGAAACAATGTGGCTATTATTTTCAGAGTTTGAAGAGGAATGACCTGGGAAGCCCTGCGGGCGGCTTGTGTTGATGTGTTCTGCTTCTTGTAAAGGCTCCACTCTGAGTCCCTGAAGAAGCCTAATGTTTCATCAATCTTGTGAAAAAATGGCTAAATGCTTGATTTCAGTATAGTTTCATGCGAAATGTCGTCATATGTTGATCTGCGATTGGAAACATGCTAGTTGCTCATAAGATCAAGGCTTACATGTGTTTGCCTACATTCTTGCAAAGTATTGCTTTCCTTGGCATTTCCTTTGAATCATTGCAGAATTGTCAATATTTTATGATTTATTGTTTGTCTTTGAAACATAAACAGAGGCAAAAGACTTCATTAGATTGTCAGATAAATATACTCACCATTCTACATGGCAAAAAAATATTTTTTACCAAGCATTTTGTCCTGTTTTCTGGTACAAATTTAGAAGAATTCTTAAAATAAGTTACATTTACCTGACAAAGAAAGTGACCCGAGGTATATAGTTTTGTTTTATAAAAGAAAATGCAAGAAATATATTTTTATAGAATTAAATAAACTTGAATTAGGTACTTAAGAAAAGGTAAAACTAAATTCACGTTTATTTTTCTTACCCCATTGGCAGATTTTTTGTTGTTGCTGGTTTTAAACATAAATATTAATAAATGCAACAAGATTAAATAACTTGGGTCACTTTTCTTGTAAAGTAAATGTATCTTCATTTTCTTAGATATTTGTACTAGAAAACAAGACAAAAATGCAAAGAAAAACTGTTTTGCCAAAAACTAGCACTAAGCTAGTTAGTTTTTAACCAGCTCTGTTTTAACCAGTCTCTAACATCCATTTTTTAGGATTTTAAGTATTGACATATTAAGTATTGAATACATTAGCTGAAATATTGTGCCCATGTAGACAGTAGCACCATTATTTACTAAATGTTTGAACCACAAGTCTGCAACTCTCAGTTGCTAACATTAGCGCTAGCTCTGCCATTGAAATATGCTTTACCTTGAGATTGACCTCAGACATATATTTCTGTTATGTAGTCAGATGTATCATTGTTTGGGTTAGTTGACATACGCGAGATGTCCTTCACAGCAGTGGCCTCAGAGTACAACACAAAGCTATGAAAGCCATAACAAAGCTAACCCTCCTGATAGCCCAATGAAGCGTTTTGCCGCTACAAATCATTAATCGAGCAGTGATAATCAAACTAAAGGGCATGTTCATTCTTGCCTGACTACTTTTGCTAAAAATAAACTAAAAACGTCATGTTGTTTAATTAAAGACAAGTCACATGTGGGCAATATACAGTATATACAGCCGCAGAAAAAATTAAGGGACAATTCCCCCCAAAAATTTAATCAGCATTTCTAGATGAATTGTGGTCATTGCAGTCCTCAGGAGTGACATAACATCATCCAACAGCAATGTGAAAGACTGATAGCATGACAAAACATGAAAACTGTGACAAAAATCAAGGTTACCACAATGTTTTTTACTTTACATGTACAAATATGACTGTTTTCTTTGCAGTATTTGAGGTCTGAAAAAACACAGAGCATCTTTTGTGTTATTTTTGACCTGTTTCTCCAGTTTTCATTTTCTCAAAGTAAATACAAATAGAAACAATATTTTTATTTGAAATTTGGTAGAAATATTGGTAGTAGTTCACAGAATGAAACAAAAATTATAATTTTACCTAAACACATACCTATAAGTAGTAAATTCAGAAAAACTGACAAAGTTTTGAAATGGTTTCTTATTTTTTTCACGTGGCTGTGTGTGGACACAGTAGTGGCCAGAAAAGCATATTTGTACAATATTCGCTTTTCAAAATATGAGGTGTATGGTATTAAATGAAGAAAACACTAAAGTTTTAAGTTATATAGGACAAAATTAGTACTGTAAAATTATTATAGCATTTGGGGAATTTGGATTTAATTTGAATATACAAAAAATGCACACAATAAACAAGCAAACATTAACTACAATTGTATCTTTATACCTCTTATGTGTAGTCATTCTCTTGAGCTATATCTTTATAAACTGCGCATGTGTTATGTGTAATTTTGCCAAGCCTCCTTAAATTCTTCTCAAAGCTGAGCTTTAGTTTACACTCCAAGTTCAACATAAACTTATTAACATGCATACAAAGTTTTGAATACATTCTTAATAATACATTTGAATAAAAACTAAAGCTAAGATGTCAGTTTTTCAAAGTTCGACATCACTACAGGGCAGGACTGTATGGCACATTGTATACGTCACAGGAACACCTGCTCAGTGACTCAAATGAACTGATTCATTTACATGAACAGTCTGTTCCACAAATATGAATCAAACTGCCCAGTATCGGATGCAAATAAATCCTGACAAATATATTTATTAAATAATCAGACGATATTTGGCCATTTTGAGATTGTTACTATCATCCGGTAACTGTGTGCCTTCTGTGAATTTTTAAATATCGTGTGTGCCGCTTTTCCATGCAGATGCTGGCATCATTCTTAAAAAACCTTTTGTTATTAAAAAACGTGCATTTTAAAAAGAGAAAACGTTTTTGGGACACTATAGGGCCTTTTATCTCAAGAGCGCGCAGGACCGGTGCCTTTTTTCCCATGAGAAACAAGCCTTGTGTTCCACCACATCAAGCAGATGAGGGCCCAAAGGCTCCGAGTCGTTCCACCTTGGTGAATATATGCACACTTGATTGCGGTCTACTGGGACCACTCTGCCAGAACAATACAACAACATTTCTGGCCCAGCAAACCTGACACACTCGCTCTTCCCCCAGGCAAAGTTGACAGTAAAGCCACTAACCATGAGTTAAAGTGATAGTTTACCCCAAAATTCTGTCATCATTTACTGACCTTTTGTCATTTCTAACCTGTATGACTTCCTTCCTTCCTTCCGCAGAACACAAAAGAAGATATTTTGAAAAATGTTGTTAACTGGACCCCATTCACTTGCATTGGTTTTGTGTCCATACAATAGAAGTGAATGGGGTCCAGAGCTGTTCGGTTACCAACTTTCTTCAAAATATCTTCTTTTGTGTTCTGCGGAAGAAAGAAAGTCATACTGGTTTGAAATGACAAGAGGGTGACTAAACGATGACAGAATTTTCATTTTTGGGTGAACTATCCCTTTAAACCTGATCAGGTGTTACTGACTCTGGGGTCTGTGTGTTACCCAGCCTTGATCAAACATTTTTAGGTCTGTTTTTTTACCATAGTACAGGATGGTAAAAACTTCTTAAAGTGGATAAAAGTAAAGCAACTAGCACGTGGAGGACATAGGTACAGTGAAGGACGGAATTCCAGGAATGCCTGATGGGAATTGTTGATGGGAAGTCACAGCGTTCCGTGACTTCTGTGGTGTCCTAGCAACAGTTTTACTGTAGCAGGGTTTTACAGTGCATCCCTGAATAAACTGTGGCAGCGAGGAAAAGATTCTTCTCTTGTCTCTCGGGTGATGCTTAGACAAATATCACAGAAGACCAAGCGTCCTCTAAACAGATAATGCTGCAGAAATACCGCGAGCTGTTTTGGCTTGGCTTGGATGAAACGTATGCTCAGTATTTGCCTGCTGTATTGAAGCTGTTGGTATTGTTTAATGACAAGTCTTTAGTCAAATTCTTTATCCATCCTAGCTCTAGATTTAGCTCTGGGTAGTTGTTTTAGGTTTTGGTGTTTTACTGCGTCTGGCTTGTCTAATGAAACAGAACATTAAAATGTGGCTTTAAAGGGATAGTTCACCCAAAAATAAAAATCGCATCATATTTATTCACCCTCATGTCATTCAAAACCTGTATATGACTTTCTTCTGTGAAACACAAAAGAAGATATTTTAAGGAAAGGTCCCCCCAATGGGGGTCAGTGCGGTTTGGTTACCCTTGTATTAAACTAACCATATGGTCTATTTTTACACAACACAGAGCATTTTTAACTTCCAATAATGATTTAAAAACATGTTTAAAGCCTTAACAGATCAGTACGGCATGAGATGTACGTAATATATATATTTGTTATATTTTATTCAAGTATATACCGTACAATGAACAAAAAATATATTACGCTTTACAATTATGTTTTCATAAATGCCAGTTATCGTGAAGTGTTACAGTACCTATACGTTTTTTTTCCAGTAATTCGCAACAGAGGAAGTATTTAAACCCTTCGTATGCCTAATGTTGTAAAAAAGCTTTTTCATGGCTGGTGTTCAGATATGGCCAGTCCATTTCCAAGGTCCTTTTTACTCATTTCCTCTTGGAAAGCCTGTGGCACATTTGATACAGGGATGGTTCCTCTAATCACATTAAACACACAATAAGATTTGTTAACGGCACAATGAGATGAATCGCCGTGGCGGAGCCAGATGCCTCGATAGGTCATGTGTATGGTCACCATGGTAACGCAGGGTCATTGGAATAGTGGGCCAATCATCTTCCTGTTCCCCTGGTCGCTGCGATGCGGTGAGATGCCTGTCTCCAGGCCACGAAAGGGTCTCCTCCGTGCGTCATGAAAATAATTCACGGGTGGCTTTCAGTGGTACGACAGCGAAATGTATTGAAGGTTACAGAAATGTGAGCTGTTTGTAGCATGTGCTAAAGTACCATAACTGAGCTAAATCTAACTTATACATTTTCAATTCTGTAAAGAATTGGAGGCTACACGCTATACAAAAACTGTGAAATGAAAACCCTGCTTTTCTATATCAGCATTTGCTCTGTCTTTATGCAGAATAGGAGAATAACAGGAATCATTTCTGCATGTTCTGTAAAGGGATAATCTAGTTTCGCTTTTCAGCTTGTTAGATCTCTGCATGTGGTGGGCTACTGCCTCAGCCTGCATCGAGTTATTCCAGGAGGAGGTTTTGTGCGATAACCGTAGATGCCTTGCAGATGCAAGCTTGTTTTTCTTTATCCATTGATTTTGTTTGAGTCTGGATGCAGGGTCTGGATAAAGCAGACATCATTAGTATTAAATGAGGATTTGGATGTGTAGCAGTCAGACTGAGCCAGAATAGAGAGGATGCAACTCGAAGACTGATCATATTTTTGGCTTCATTTGTGCATCAGACAGTCTCAGAAACGGGAAGCATTCAGTGTGCGTGTACTGTAAAAATGCTTTAAACCATAAAAATGCTTTAAACCATGAGGCACGGATAGTTAATTGTTAGTGTTGTTTTGTTTTGTGAAGTGGTAAGCCCTTTCATGATGTCATGGAAGAATCCAGGGAAGAACCTCCTTGTTCATTTGCATGCTTTAAACTTACAATATTCCTGTTTGCTGAAACCAGCTTACAGACTGTGTAGTAAAAGAAAGGGGTCGCTCATTAAAGTCACCCTCACAGGTCGGAGTGTTGCATGGTACCTGTTGCTTTGATGGGGTGTGTTTTTACTTCAGACTTTTTTTTAATTTAGTGAATAATAGGTTGATACTGTCATTTTGACAGCTAATGCAAAACTACACACTAAATGCATGAGACTGGTTGTCTGGTCACATGAGTGCTTCCTTTTTTGGTGCTATAATTGCATCTTTAATAGGATGAGCAGTGAAAGTAGGTATCCATGTGCTAAGCTGTAATGGGATGGTCTAGTTTCTCAAAGTTTTGATCTATTTCTATTTTTATGTATAACAATTTTATTGCTGTGAAAATATTACTTTTATTATTGATGTAGCAGAGTTTTGATAAAATGAAATATCACTTGAGTAGCCTGTTCCCGCTCTGCGTTTGTGCTGTTTCTGTTATGCGTGACTTACGATCTTACGAAAGTGATTAATAAGTGATTAGGCAAAACAATATTAAAATTGCACAAGACTTAATGTAAATATATATATATATATATATATATATATATATTAGGGATGCCACAATACTCAATATAATATTGAACCGTTTGGTACGACTTCCACGGTTCAATACGTGTAAGTGAATTGCGGTTTTGCGTTTAAATTTTTCCGTGCGCTTAATTACACTGTGAACTGGCTCTGTCCATGTTTGTCTGTATGCTGATAGATAAACGCATCCCCACGAGTAATATCTAATAACGAGTGGTGGTCGGGCGGTGAAGAAAGACTGCCTGCAACACGAGAAGCAATGTGCTGTTGAATATAATGCTGACGAACAGAAGCGCGCTGGCTTTATTGTATGCCCGTTATACTAAAGTGATAATGTGATAATCACTATGCTGTGATGTAACGGGAGGAATCACTGCTTGGCTGTGAGATGAGTGATGGATTTCTGTGCTGGGCTGTAAGAGAAGTAATGGATCTCTTTGCTGGGCTGTGAAAGGAGTGATGGATCTCTGTGATGAGCTGAAATATGAGGGATGGATCTCCTTGCTGGGCTCTAAGTGGAGAAAGGAAAATCACTTTGTAATCACTTTGCTGGGCTGTGCAGGGAAAGAAAGAATTACTTTGCTGGGTTGTTAAGTGAAAGAAAGAATCACTGTGCTGGATTGTGAAGGGAAGGAAAGAATTACTCTGCTGGGTTGTTAAGGGAAGAAAATAATTACTGTGCTGGATTGGGAAGGGAAGGGAAGAATCACTGTGCTGGGTTCTGAAGGGAAGGGAAAAATTACTGTGCTGGGTTGTGAAGGGAAGGAAAGAATCACTGTGCTGGGTTGTGAAGGGAAGGAAAGAACGTATCACTGTGCTGGGTTGCGAAGGGAAGGAATGAATCACTGTACTGGGTTGTGAAGGGAAGGAAAGAATCACTGTGCTGGGTTGTGAAGGGAAGGAAAGAAAGAATCACTGTGCTGGGTTGCGAAGGGAAGGAATTTATCACTGTACTGGGTTGTGAAGGGAAGGAAAGAATCACTGTGCTGGGTTGCGATGGGAAGGAATGAATCACTGTGCTGGGTTGCGAAGGGAAGGAAGGAATCACTGTACTGGGTTGTGAAGGGAAGGAAATAATTACTGTGCTGGGCTGTGAAGGGAAGGAAAGAATTACTGTGCAGGGCTGTGAAGGGAAAGAAAGAATCACTGTGCGGGGCTGTGAAGGGAAAGAAAGAAACACTGTGCGGGGCTGCGAAGGGATGGAAGGAATCACTGTGCTGGGCTGCTAAGGGAAGGAAAGAATTACTGTGCTGGGCTGTGAAGGGAAGGAAAGTATTACTGTGCTGGGCTGTGAAGGGAAGGAAAGAATTACTGTGCTGGGCTGTGAAGGGAAGGAAAGAATTACTGTGCTGGGCTGTGAGGTAACGGTTCATCCGTTTCCTGTGGCTGGTCCTCTTGGATATGACAGCAATTTCTTATGTGAACCGCTGTTTCCCTGTACCTCCACTCATCGGCTAAAATTAAAAGAGATTGTGTATCAATGCGTGAGAAATAAAGATTTCGCAGTCGGTAGATCTTGCTTGCACACTGCGGCATTCATAATGGAGGATGTGGTACCAGTTCACCTTTCAGAAACACAAATCGGGAAACATTTGACCCAGAAGAAATCTTCCCTATATTCTAGTAAAAGATCTTTTTATGTACTTTTGTGTTACAGATATACAGGTTTTGAAAGTGAAAATGTTTATTTTTAGGTGAACTGACACAGTGGCATTATACTGTCACAGAAGTCAGCGTTGATCATATCCTTGACTCACATTATAGGAGAGGCTTTAGTGCGGTGAATGCTTTCACTTTCCTTTTTATAAAAGTATTTATATGTATTGATGATTTGACAACCACAAGTTTGCCAGCTGTAGCTTGCAATCAGTATCGCTTCCGTCTATACATTTTGCACAAAACTCTGAGACAGATAGCGACTGCTTTGATGCATCCGTCTGCACGAACACAATCAGTGCCGAGCTTTTCTCTCAACATTGAAGAGAATAAGAATGTAAAAAAAGGTTAAACCCACAGTCTTTCTCTATTAAAAACCTGTCAGCAGTCTATGATGTACCCCTGCACATAACCAACTGCCAAACAGCCCACAATAGACACCATTCAGGGTATGACAGACTTCAAAAGCCTGTTTAATGCTCTAAGAAGCTTGTCTCTTTGTTTCGGGGGAAGAGTTAAAGATGCTGCCCACCTCAGTGGTGTAGTCAACGTCTTGTTTCTGCTAAAGACTGTCTGTCTGTTGTCTGTCTCTTTCTGTGTTGTTAAACTCATTGTAAATCATTCAATATTTTCTAACACAGTCGATAGTACATTTGTATGGTCCATGTACATCAATGGCAGTTTTGGCATTTGGAGAACTTTTTAAAACAAAAGAAAGACTAATTGTGTTTTTTGTTTGTTTTCATTTATTGGCAGCTAATGGCAACGACAGTAAAACGTATAAAGGAGACCGATCTCCCTGTGACCCCTCCCGTGTCCTCCACGTCCGCAGAGTTCCCATCGAAGTGTCCGAGGCAGAAGTCATCTCATTAGGAATTCCTTTCGGCAAAGTCACCAACCTGTTGATGCTAAAAGGGAAAAACCAAGTAGGTGCTCCATTAACTATATAACTTTTCTCAACATTGAAAGATATTGAGCCATTTTAACAATCACATGGTATGTCCCAAACATACGGGACACTTGGGTGGATGGTATGTACCACAAACATTGGTGGCCCTTTTTTAAGGCATCACAGCCACAAATGTTTTTGTTTTGTGTTTTGGAGTAAGACCTACTTGCTAACATGAACTGCTGTCTAACATGAAATGAACTAGTACGAAAAGTAACTAAACACATCAAATAACCTTTAATGTAGGATGCATCTGCAACTCTCTTATTCTGGTGTAAAGCATTTTTAATTCTTTTTTTTAAACAAATGGTTCTGTTGTGCATATACAGTCAAACCGAAAATTATTCAGATACCGGATATCATTTTTAATATTTTTTACTGGTGCGTGCAGGACACTATAGTTCATTTATGTAAGTGAGGATAGCAAAATAAAGGAAACTGTGACATATTATAACCAAAAAATTCTTCATACAGTGGACTACCAGTAAAATAGATCAAACTTTGGGACCAAATTATTCGTACACTTTGACCTGACCGTGTTTTGCTTAAGTGTTTTTTCTTTAATTATGCCTTTTTACAGCACAGACTGAACAAAATGAAGAATTGCTTGGTAATTGGTTGCCCTGAATTGTTTTTTATCTAATTGTGTACTTAAATTGAACAGCTGACAGCTATTCATAATCCATTACATACCTTTCTGTTAGAGTTATCTGACATTATCAAGATGAAGTTGTTCTGACACAGTTTAACTTAGTTCTTGTCATATTTTATTACCATTTTCTAAACTATAGTGAAAAAATTGTAATAATGTGAGAAATGTTGAAGGTGTCTGAATATATTGGCAAGTTTTTTGTAAATAAATGTTATATAGATCTATTACAAAATGTATTTAATTATTTTTTTAATGATTGTGTTTAAGCATTTAAATGAAGATGTGGTGAAAAAGTGGCTTTTTCTAAATAGTTTGTAAAAAGCCTTGTTAGGCTGCCGTTTTGTCACACATTCCTATATCGGTTAAAAAATATATTTTGGTACGCAGTCTGTGTTATTAAAAAATGTTTAATGCCAAAAGCATTTTTTACAGTTTTAGGCAGTATTTGCGTTATTTAATTTGAGGAAAGTGTCAGACGGTTGTGAAGTTGCCGTGTTTTGAGTTTTTCTGAGTGTTGGTTTAGCTCTGGAATTTCGGGATTATACCGCATGAATTAGATCCGAGGTTAGGGAAAACCTGTGCGTATGTGTGTGTGTTTGCAAACCGTTGGTGTAACTAACATAATCAGTCATGTCAGCATGTGTTCGTGGTTTCTGTGGACATGATTTACTCAAGACAAGTCCTGTAAACAGCAGTACTACAAATTAAAACGTGAAATCGCACTAAACCCACCAAAAACATGCTGAGGTCATATTTCACATCAAAATAAGTAATTATATTTAGCTTAATGACAATAACATTTTTAAATAAATGTAGCTTAAGGTAAAGTATTTTTTAATATATTTATTTTAATGAATGTATTACTGTAATGAGAATCTAATGGAAATCGCCTTTAATAAAATAGAGGAACATAATGTCAAAATTGCCTACATTTCATCAAATAATGTCATCAACACACACACAACACACACAATAAAATAAAATAAAATAAAATATAAACGCTATTGATATAAAGTTAAGTTTGATAGTACTTAAATAATAAATAAATGAACAATGAAATTAACCAAAAATCTTAATCTCCATAAAAAAATAAGCAAAGCTATGCCTTGTAATGGCAGTAAGGAAAGGCTGCTATCAAAAACAATGTTTTCTTTTTTGTTTTGTCTAGAGGTGGTGAAGCAGGGTCCAAATATGATTTCTCTTTATTTGGCCAGTAATAGAAACTGAAGTGTGTTCTTTCAAACACATCAAGGTCCAGCTAATAACAGAGATTGATAAGAAGAAAAAAAACAGCAGTCTCTCGCTTCCTCTCAAGCGACTTTCATATTCAAATGGAAACTAGCATATTTAGACAAGAAAAGACAAGCACATTTCTAATGGGTCTGTTGCATAATTTCTTGTGTGCTGCTTGGTTTGATTGGAGCATCAAAAGATTTACTTCATTATCTGCCTCTGAGTCTATAAATCTCGCTTGATCCTGTCAGGATTTTTATTAGTGGTGCCCATTAAGACAAACATCACTATTTTAGGAATTCAAAGTATAAAAAAAAGTAAATATCTTCTTGTTGGTCGAGACTTGGACATCAAAAGTGATGAATAATAAAATCAACCAATATGTTTTTTTTTCTACTGCTCGTTTGTTACAGTCTTTTTTCACATTTTCAAATGTGAAGAGATTTAGGTCTTTATTATTTGTTTCTTTTGAGCCTTGCATTGTAAACAGTCAGACATCATCAAGTCGGATTAAGCGGCACATTGGTGCTATTAGTGTAATGATATTGTGATCAGAGCTAATCACTTACTGTATGTCCCTCTTTGCACTCTAGGCTTTTATAGAAATGGCTTCTGAAGAAGCAGCCATCACCATGGTCAACTACTACACCGCAGCCACGCCCCACGTCCGCAACCAGCCTGTCTACATCCAGTATTCCAACCACCGCGAGCTAAAGACCGACAACCTGCCCAACCAGGGGGTAAGAATCCATACTGTAATATCATCTAATCTGCACATACTGTACCACTCCTAATCTATAATACCAAGAGTCATTAGCCAGGTTTCCATCCAAACGTGATGCAAATCTTTTAAAGTTCGCAATAACAGAAGGAAAACCTATTGCGAAATTGGTGCGTTTCCATCAAGTTTCTCGAGCGAATCAAGGTGGTATTGGTAGCCTAGTAACCAACAGTAAATAAGAAAAGATCTGGAAACCAGAAAGACAACATTAGTGGTAACAGCCGCTTAGTCTCGTGGGTTTAATGTTCGCTACGTCAGAATTTATTCGGCAAATGCGTTTCCATCTCCCATTATTCGCATGAACTGTTTTTTTTTGCAAAAAAGAAAAAACACCTCAAGCAAGGGTAAAAACATTAGCAAATTAAGGCTTTGTTCACATTTGACTATTTTGAAGCTGCTAGCATCTGTTTTACATTATAATCCGATGGAGTAAACCGTGTTTTCAAGACCGTGATTTTAAACACCAGGGACGTCGCCTTTCTCTGCAGCTCAGAGCGTCTTTTGTTGAAAAAAGTTCACGTTGTCTGAAAAAAATTGCTTATGTCAAGCACCTTTTTCACAGCTAACCAATGACAAGCGAGTAGCGAGACCTGTCGTTTCCAAAACAACATGCGAGGAAGGTAATTGGTCGAGCAGGATTAAGCTTGAAAGAAATAATATAGCGGCTTGAGTATAGTTTTGTATATATTAAAGTTTAATTTTCAACCTTTTCATGTCAAAAAAGAAGTCAAATGTGAACATAGCCTAAGGGATTTTATTTAGAAATTTGACATTTCCACCACTCTTTTCTGATGCAAAAATTCTAAATGCGCATAAAACCAGGGTGAAGGAAACCCAGCTATTCACATTAATAAGAAATTATTTTACTTATTATTTTTATCTGTTTAAAATATTTAAAAACAAAATGCTTCATTATTTTAATAATGCATTATTTTGCATTATTTTGTACAACTTTACGTTTTGCCAAATATTTTGTCTAATGAATACTTTTAAACTTTAGTGTTTTGTCCATTTTGTACTATGCACCTCGTATTTTGATAGTTTAACTGTACAAATATGCCCCCTCAGACAACACTTTTGGCAACAACTGTAAACTACTACATAAATAATTCAGAACAATATTACATTTAAGTATATTAAACAAAAACACAGACTTTGCATTATTTGCATAAAACTGGGAACCTGAATTGCGTGTCATTCTAGTAGAGGGCTCAGGCTGCTCTCCATGCTGTCAACGCAGTGCATTCTGGGAACATGACTTTGTCTGGGTCTGCGACGGCCAGTGACGGTGGCTTGATGCCTGGACAAAGTCCTGTGCTTCGCATCATAGTGGAGAATCTCTACTACCCTGTATCTCTAGAAGTGCTACACCAGGTAAGACTTCAATACACATAATATATGCATAGCTTTAAAAACTACAGCATCTTTCATGCGATTCACGTTTCAATGTTCCCCAACAAAACTATACTGGCTCTGATTTCCCTGAGTTCATGTTTTTTTTCTCTTCTCCCTCCCATAGATCTTCTCAAAATTTGGGACGGTACTGAAGATTATTACCTTCACCAAGAACAACCAGTTTCAGGCCTTGCTGCAATACTCAGATGCAATGAACGCACATCACGCCAAAATGGTCAGTACCAAAACAGCCACAAAAAGCTTGTCTTATTATCTTCTTCTTTGGCTTTTGCTGTATGAACTGGAAAGCGAAGGCCAAAATACGGCAACCATTTGGTTAGCTAGGAATCGTTCTTGTCCAGCTGGTTCTTTTATAGAGACAAACAGTTTAGTTATGGTCATTCCCCAACAACACTTCCTCGTCATTACTCATCCGTCCCCTATATTCAGAGCTTCTGTACAAATCATAAATACTCTGTATTTGGCAGGGGTACCATTTGAGACCTGCCTGACATCCCCATTTCTGTAGTTTTCAGTGCAGGGCCAAAAATGAGATAAAGCGATGTCTACGACAGGAAAACCAGTTCTCAGTAGACCGCACAAATCAAACGCCCCCTGTAATTAATATGTCACCATTGAGGTTATCTAATGAATGCCAATGCAGCTCACCCTGAAAAAAAGAGCTAGCAAGTAATTACTCCTCTGGTCGGAGAGTGTTATCTATTGTGCGCCTGCCATGTTGCATTGCCTCTTTATACAAAGAGAGTATTTGTTAGTTAACGGGGGGTGGTGAAGACAAGGGTCTTTTTGGAAAGGAGGGATAAAGTCCCCCCCAAATCCCTTAAGTTGCTAGAATGCAGATGCACATTATATCTTCCGTATCTTGGCAGGCAAAATTTTATTATCCCTCGTAATTCAAAGACATGCATACAGGATGCACGTATTTATGAACTAGCTGAAAAATTGGATCGTTGTATATTTTTTTACAGAACTTGTGGTGTTTGCCAGCTGTGTTTTGGGTGGTTGCCAGAGTCTTGCCATGTCGTTGATAATGCCACGGTCAAAGTAGAATTTTCATTTATTGACTTTCATTCATACGCATGCGAATGCTGTAGAACCACCAGAATAGAAAGTTCATGCAAAGACGCTTCACATTTCTGCCCGTTCCAAAGGTCACGTTCAACTTGCCTACGAATTCGTATCATGTGAAGATGTAAGATCATCACAGCGTGACCTATTCATAAAATCTAAGATGGAGGAAACACTGATAATAGCCATACGCACAATCCCCTATACACGGGGGTCTTAGTAGAAATTTGAACAAGAAAATAATTTTCTATAAAGTTTTAATGACATTCTGCTTCCTAAATGAATACGTATATTAAGTAAATTAATACATAATGTAACCATAGGGAATTTTTCATGTTTTATCGTCTGGAAAGTAAAAAAGTCACATTGCCCAAGTAATAGTAAGCCAGTAGGTATCATTTGCATTAGTATCACAAAGGTTGTGGGATGAATTATGTGTTAAAATGGTTTGGTGTTTGTTTAAACGCCCAAGACTAAGTAGAGTAAAAGTAATATTGCTGTTTGGCTTAGCAGTCGTCTCTTCTAACCCAAACTTCATAAACTGAGTCATGGTGGATCAGGCTGCTGTTAGGATTAGACTTGATGCACATTTGTCATCTGGCTTTAGTTAAATTATCTGGCCCCATGAGAGAAGTTTTGTTCACATCGGCTCCATCTCACCAAACCTGCCCCAGGAGCGACACACAATAGACTTTCAATAGAGAAAATGTTCACGCTAGATTAGGACTCAGACTACATCATGTTCGACGAAGCTCTTGTTTACGTATACTAGACCAGCAGTGTTGTGCAAGTTACTTCCAAACTGTAATACATTACAGATTACTTGTTACTGTTATTTAAAAGTAATCCCTTACCTTGCAATATTACGGGCTCAGAATTGTAATACGTTACATGACTCCTGTATTACTTTTGAGTTACTTTCACCAAAATAACTACAGAAGTAGAACTTAACATTCTAAAATGACAAAATATCTTTGTATTTTTGTATTTTCAAAAATACAAAATACTTTTTGCCAATCAACCTCTAGACTGCTGATTTCTTGAATTAACTAGGATATACAAAAATAAATACAAAAAAATACTAAGATTAAATTCCATTATATACAAAATACTATTACAAAATAATAGTATTTTGCATTACAAAGGGATGTATTTGAAACACTGCCCATCCATGAAGTCTAATACGGAGGTTGATTGGCAAAAAGTATTTTAGTTTGAAAAAACAAAAATACTAAGATTTAAACACATTTAAATGCAAAATACATTTAATTTTTTTCTAAAGGTACTTAAATACAAAATAGCCCCATCACTGAACTAGATTATATAGAATTCTAGCTAGTCATCATGTAAACGTTAGCTTACCTTGTCATTGCTGCTGGTCACAGGGATCTTGCTAACTAGCTTCCTGAAAGCAGCCCAATGATCCCTCAAAACCCGCCCAAAGGGAATGAAAACTAGCCCAATTATTTTCCAGTGTCAAATCAAAGTTAACAACTGCCAAAAGACGTTTCTATTGCTATATTTACTTATCTGAATGGTTTCCTAGGTATTGTATATATTTTTTGTTCTGTTGAACTCAAAAGATGTTTTGGGGGATTTAGGAAAGCAAACAATTCTGGGTCATCTTTGACTACCGTTATATTTTTTTCTGCTATGGTAGTCAATGATGCCAAAGAATTTTCAGTTGCTAACATTCTACCAAATATCTTTGTGTTCAACCGAACAAAGAAATTTATACAGGTTTGGAACAACTAGAGGGTGAGTAATCCTTAACAGAATTTTCGTGTTTGGGTGGAGTGTCCCTTCAAAAAAGATCCCATGTGTGCTCGAGGCCACGCACGGAAATGGACGAGAAATGTGTTTTCTCTTCATAAGACATGCAAAAACTTGCTGAAGAAATAAGCATGGTTAAATATATTGCATATGTATAATGTGTACAAGCACCTCAATGTTTTAGACTGCGTATAGCTGCTCAAGCGTGATATTTTGACAGCCGGAAGAATCAACTGTTGTACACTCACGCGTGATTTCTTACATTGTGCAACGTGACATGGACCTTACGAAACATTGGTAAAACATCATTCGGATGCATTGTCTAATACCACCGCTATATTTTCCTCTTTGGTTGAGCTGAGCTCCCGCGCCCCTCCCTGTACTGTAGCCTGTCTGTCAGACGCTTGTTCCCCACACTTTCGAGAACGGGTCCCGGTCCTGGAGTTGCCAGGTATTCATCTGAGTATGAATACACATTAAGAATCTCATCAATTAACATTTATCCTTAGAATATAAATAAACATTTTGGCGGCCGCAGTACATTATGAAAGTAGCCCAAAAACCCGCAGCTCCATAATTTTTCCCACAACTGCATTTTCAAAATAGCCCAATTGTTCGGGAAAACCGCGACCCTGGCAACACTGGCGCTAGGGCTTACAGCGAACCGGGCGGGGCCAATAGCCTCGGACCTCGAGCTCAGAGGCTGAAATCATGCCGCGTTAAAATACAAAATACAAAGTTCTACCAGCCAGAGGGAGATGAATGACACCACACACGTCTATTCACGAACAGGAAATAGAACTTACTTGCGGGATTTTTGATTTGCAAGCGTTACTGAACATGTACCGAGTAAAATATTACTGAAAATTGATTAGTAATGCCTTACACTACTGCGTTACAGCAAAAAGTAATACATTACTGTAATACATTACTTTTGTAATGCATTACTCCCAACACTACTGACCAGGGCCGGTTGCATAAAGCACCTTAAGTTTTGCCCTTAAGTATGACACTTAAGGGGTGATTTTCCATTACCAAAGACAATAGGAGAATAACTTAAGTAAAACTTGAGGTATACTTAAGGACAAACTTAAGGGAAAATTACACTTAAGGTGCTTTATGCAACCGGGCCCAGTATACTATATGCAGTTATTTTACGTTCATATATTCATTCCCGTTAGATGGGAATTATGGGAAGTCTGACCTGAAAAAGCCATTAGAGTCACCATAATGGCTACCGGAGGGAAAATTTTGCTGAAATTAAAATGATCATTTGTTGCAGATGTATTTTGAGGTTTTGTGGTTTGTCTGTCAATCGGTTTGGCTTCAATTCCACTTTATTTTTGGTCTTTGACCTCTTAGTGGCGTTCCCTATCTCACGACTGGAACTCCGTTTGCATTTGTTGGTGGTGTTTGGCTTTCATTTGTTTGAGATATTGATTAACAGACAGAACAACTGTGATGTGATGCTCAGGTGTCAATAAACCCAAATGTAATGAATCACAGCAGATGTGATCAATGAACATGTGCTGGAATAATTCACTGTGTGTAAATACATCAATTATTGGCTTAGCTGGTTTAATATCACAAAATGTGTCAAGAACAAGAGTATTGGTTACACAGGTCATACTGCATGCCAAAATCAAATGGAAAAATGGTTATATTTTCCTTTGGGAAAATGAATCCTATTTTTATGCATTATAATAGCATGACAGCCTGTGTTTTTAATATGCGCCTTGTTAGTAAATCACCCCATTTCCACTCCCATCTGCGCTTTTTTGCCCTGTTTAGTAAATCTGACCCTTACTCTTTTACTCCAAAACTTTCATTCCTCTCCTCTGGGTTTTTTTTTTTTCATTTCCAATTATGAATAGTGGGTTTCATTACATTTTCATTACTGTACTAGTTTTTATTTTCAGTACTGCGTTTAGGCTGTGTCTACCAAAGCATATTTTAGGCCAGCGTATTTTTTTCAATTGTTTGCAATGGAAGTGCCGCGCTGTTAAAAGCGCCAGCAGCTGGTGAGGCGCTTCATTTTTATTCCACCGCCCCAATGTTAATATTTATTGATTAAACAAACTATCTGGGAAATAAGACAACATTACTTACAGGAGATATTCTGCATCATAGCAACCAAAGCATCTGTCGAGGGCCGACAGCCGGCGGTTTCAGAAGAGCGCCTGGTGTTTGCCTTAAGAGCCAGAGTGCTTTCAGAGTGATTCATTGGCCAACAAAAGGAAACAGAAACATGAAATAACCAATAGTTTGACTAAAAACTCTACCGAGTTAATTGACTAAATGTCTCAAATTATATACACAGTTTACTACGTTTTCTTACTACGCTATTTCCTATTTCTTCCTATTTATCGTCATCTGTCGATATGTTGTTTGTCAGGCTTTGGACGGGCAGAACATCTACAACGGCTGCTGCACGTTGCGTGTGGAATTCTCCAAGCTGACCAGTCTGAATGTGAAATATAACAACGACAAGAGCAGGGACTTCACACGGCTGGACCTTCCCTCAGGGGACGGACAGCCCACGCTAGACCCCACCATGCAGACGGCTTTCGGTAAGTATTTACCTTAAGACAATACCAGAATGCATTGGGGCGAGCTCAGTGGAAGAGATGACACACACACGCTGATGTGTACGCGGCTTGGTGGATGTAGAATGTGGTAACAGAAATGGAAATTGGCATTGATACACAAACATGAACACACACCATCTGTTTTAGCTCTGAGGAAGTCCTTGTCCCAAGATAAAGGATGTCAGATTTATTTTTAATAGATAAGGATGCATAATAAATGGCTCGGAAAGCTGATTAAATATACATTTTGGTGTTTGGCATGAATTAGTTGGCGAAATTCTCGCGTCGATTCCCATGTCTGACGAATTCGTTTATGCACAAACTGTTCACCATGTCCGTTTAAATGCACGTTCTGAATTCCTTAAAACTTAAGTAAAAACTTTAATTAAAAACTCTTACGATTAGAAATACCAGTGTGACAACACACATACCATAAAGAAACGCTCTTTCCCACACGGATCAGTTTGTTTGTGTGTTTTATTACATCGCTATCTGCAAACACGCTATGAAAGGGCACACCTTATCGCACATGCACAAAAAGTGACGTGGGCTGGACAGCATTTGGCGACGAGTAGATTTATTATCCGTCTTGCCTTGTGTGCGCGGTGGAGGTGATTGTTAGGTGGGTGGAAGATAACTGTGACCGTCCATCCACACATCTCTAGCTGTCTCCGATTCTGTAAATCACTCGCTCTGTCTAAAGCGAGAGGCGGTGTGGATGCCGATAAGCCGAGTGTGTATTCTTGTGTGTGTGTGTGTGTGTGTAAATCAGAGCTGATGAAATGGTCCGGGGTGCAGGCAGTAGTCTCAGGGGCGCACACAGACGTCACCAGACGCCCGCTAAAGCAACGAAAGGTGTTAAACAGCAGCTTTTATTAGACCCCTGACATTTTTTTCTTCCGCAAACACCCTCGTGTTGGAGTACTGTCAATATGACAGCGTCACAGAAAGGTACAACAAATCTGAAAAAAAGGATCGTTTTTGATGTAACACTTTTCCTGAATATAAAATATCGTCGTTGTCTGGTATGGGATTGTGGTCATTTACAATGGCCAAAAAAATCTTGTTGTAGTGACCCTGTGTTTGTGTGTGTTTGTGTGCGTATGTGTGTACGCAGGGGCTCCTGGGATAATTTCCTCTCCATACCCCGGGGCTGGATTCGCACCCGCTATTGGTTTTCCTCAGGCAGGTAAGATTTCACAGCATCACACAGTCAGTAATGGAGTCAATGCTCTGTGGCTCACGGCAGCGTTCAGACTCAATAATTGGAAGAATTACAGTATAGTCACATGAGCCACATCGCACTCACATGTGCCTGTCACAGCTTCAGATTGACACCAGCAAAGTGAACAAACACACACGGCTATATTGACAACACATTTGAAAGCATAATGTGCGATACGCTTTGAACATTACACACCCAGTAATATTGACGTTTTTAAACGGATTCAACAACACGCTTTGCAGTGTGTTTTGGCTTAGTTTGCACGCATTGTTTTCATTGATGTGATCAATCATTTCAATTGACGTGATCCTGCATTGCTTTTCAATGACCTGTTTTGTCATTGTGGAATCATCACTGATACAAATAAATGTTAAAGTGACTTTGTAGGAATATTGTGCAGGTTTTCCTTCAAGCCCTAAAGACAACATGAAATCATTTTTTTCCCATTTACACACAGATAAAATGTATAGTTTGGGTAAGATGTAAACAGTGTGTCGCTATCAAGATTTTTTAGCATCCTGACTAGCCGACATGGAAACGTTAACTCAACCAGTGGAGTGATTTAGGGGCGGGGCTATCAGTTTTGCTTGGCCAATTAAAAACAGAGAAAGAGCTTTAAAAATAGTTGGAATTTTTTTTCTTCAATTCAGTTATTTTTGTATTTCTGTTTAGGGATGTTAGCGGCACGAAAATGACACTGCTAGTTAAAATATGGCTGTGGTTTTATTGTAAACGTGCTACGTTTTTAAAAAGCATAAACAATATTAACCAGTAATGCCGTGGTCGCGCTAGGCTTTCCGTGCTATTGACTTCCATTCATTCTCATGCGTTTGACCGAAAATGCAAGCTGGTACAAAAATAGCGTTTTGCTACGTGGCAAATGTCAAGTTTGGTGATCTCTGACCTACGAATTTGTATCACGTGACGACGTGTGACCAGAAATGCCGCACACATCCTGAAAGTGTAGCCAAAGTCGATCGCCCCCTGGTGGCTAGCTGCAGTATAGGTCATAAACCCCACCCCCTTCATGTAAACGAATGGGAATCACGTCAATTGCACGTCAAATATATTTTTGCCAAAGATGGTTTCTGTCATTTTAGTTGAATTTTTTTTCACGCTAATGTATGTTCAAGTGTTCATTTTTCGAATAAGTTTGGTTGTAGTTAGTTTTAAGATGTTATAAAAAGCGGCGTGGTAACATGATTTCTTTGTTTACGAATAAGTCATCAGGGAATATGGGCGGGACCTTGATACCGCGCTCACCACTGCTCAGACTCTAAATGACGTCATTGTCACAATATGTCAGCGGCCATATCTCAGACATTTTGGCTTCATTTTCCACAATAGAAGTGAATGCGGAGGTGTCCTTCCTCATTTATATGGTCTATGTGTGTGACCAATAAAAGATTGATACGCCAACGTGACATTTACGGTTGTTGGGAAATCCTGATAATAATATCGCACAATCCAAACAATAACAGTGCAAATTAGTCGGAATCCATGATGTGTAAATAAAAAAAGGTTTTTATTCATAGTTTTCATAGTGCCCATATTCCCATATTTTGCATTGTAAACGCAAATGTGACCACGGCAGAATTTCATAATCTACTTTTCACAATCCAATGAAATCCGTATAACTAAAACTAAAAGTCACGCCCTGTATTATTTCCTATAGAATATTTGTATTGGTCTTTCACATTATACATCACATCAAAGAGAAATAATACAGAGCTTTGGGAATGGCATTTCATGTTGTCTTTAATTCCCAATGCCGGGCTTCATTTTCACCTCCTGACCTTAACCTGTGCTGACTTCATTTATCCCCAAGCATCCCAATTTAACTCAATATCCCAGCATGCACTCAGCATGCTGATTTAATACAGTATCACAACATTACTCAACCTTGTGTTGTTTATCTGCTAACAAAAGCAGCAACAGGTGGTGAAAATGGACGATTGTTCTAGAGTGTCCCCTCCTCTCTCTTAAATCACCCCTCCTCTCTCCCATTCCCCCCTCCCCTCCTTGGGCTCTGGCCCGAAGGTCTGTCCATGCAGACGATGCCTGGTGCTCTGGGACCTCTGACCATCCCTTCATCCGCAATGACAGGAAGGATGGCCATCCACGGCATGGCCCCCACCGCCATCCACTCTGTTCTCCTCGTCTCCAACCTCAACCCTGATGTGAGTTTCTGTCCCCACCCCCAACACCGCCTTCCTATAAAGGCCAGGTTGCCTGTAATTGACATACTGATGTCAACATATATCAAACCAACCCTTCTATGTGAGCCCTTTTTCTGGACAAATTGGATTACCAAGGCATGAAATTGATTGTAAGGGTTTGAAAGGCTGACATTTGATGATCTTTAGGGAATATTTTTCAAAACATTTATTTTTAAGCATTTGGTGGACACTTTAAGAAACGGCCTACAGTGTTTTCAAGGTATAGCCTACATTTGATCGGTTTTGTGCATTCTCTGAGAATGTCCTTCCTTAGTTTTGTGAGTTTTATTAGTAGGGCCTGTAAATCGATGCTTTAAATCGAGTTAAATGCATGACGTAATTGAATAGACATTGTGGCTTTAAAAAGTCAATATATTGCTTATTTTATTTGCGTATTTGACATAAGTGTCATTGTAGGCCAGCCTAATATAAAGTGTAATCGCGATTAATCGATCCTAAAATAGATGTTTGTGTTTATAGAATATATATGTGTGTGTGGCGTGTTTATTCATATGTATATGTGTTTATGTATATACATTTATAATTAAATATATTTATACATGATGTTAATTATAAATATGTATTACTTATATTTCTTAATTATATGCATGTATGTTTGTGTATCAATACACATATAAAAATACACGCCACACGGACGTTATATGAACACAAATATTTATTTTGGAATCGATTAATCGTGATTAATCGATTTGACAGAACTAGCTAACATAGTTTTGATTTCTTTGGATGCTTTTAGTCACAACATAATTCTTATAGTTACAGTTGTGTTATTCTATAGACCGTTTCATCGGACGTGCGTGCCTGGACTGCAGTTAACATCTGGTCTGTGTTTGTTTATCAGTCTGGCTAGTGTCTAATAATATAACTATTTACATTTTATTTAATTTATGTAAATAATCATTTATATTATTATTTATTGTATTATAATTGTATTAAATAAACGATTTGTTGAATTTTGTTGTATGTTAATTCTATTTAAAAAACTATTTGTTGAATGGGTCCTGTAGTTTTGTCACGTTTAAAGAAACCGTATGGGACATTGACATCTAGTGGTTAAGCTTGGTATCGCAGTCTAAATTCAAAATATTGGAGAGGCAAGTTTAGCCTCTTTTGCTTTCTTTTGCTTGTTATCAGAAATAATCTACAGGCACTCTATTATTTGTGAATGTGTACCGGAAGTTAAGTGCAGCCCACAAACCCGCGTATGCGCAGTAACGTTTGTTTATGTTGTTGCTTTGAAACTGTCTATAGTTTTGATGAGTTATGTGTGTAGGACTGGATCGCTTACTCTCATGATGTTCCAGACCTGAATGACTTTACTTCTTCCTTGGGAAAAAGGCTGTCACAAACATTTCGTGTTGCTTCAGACAACCTACATTGTAAAAAAATCTGTAAAAAACAGAAATTTTCTGTAAACTGGAAAAACAGAAATATACCGTAAAATATTTTTTTCATGTAAAATGATAGGATATAAAGATATATATTCAATTGTTTTCCCCATTTTTCTTGTAAATTTGTTGTCTTGTTCTGTAATTTAATAGTTTTTGACCGTATTTCAAAAATAAACTATAAAAAAAAAAATAATAAAAAAAAAAAAATTTAAAGACAAAAAAAGGGAAACAAAAAAAAAAAAAAAAAAAAAAATTTTTATTTTACATCCCCCACCCCCCGCTTTTCTTGTAAATTTACAGTTTTTGACTGTATTTTAAAAAATTCCGTTATTTTTTTACATGGAAAATCTGTGAAAAATTCAGTAAAATTACATTTTTTTACAGTGTAGAAAATGGCGCAGCTCAAGCTGATTGTCCAAACTATGAGATGATCTATTATATCCCATAATTTTGATAGACATAATTGACCAATCAGACCATCTCACACTTGGAAAAACCAGGGAAACCTATGGTTCACACGTCATAAACCTGTATAACAGTTCTTCATATGTCTCCTTTTGTGTTGTACTGAAGAAATACAATCACAGGTTTGGAATAACATGAGGGAGTGAAAATAATGACAGCATTTGTCATGTTTGCGTTAATGATCATACATTTGTATGCTAATTTCTTTCCATTTCTTTTAATGCTTAAATTTCAACATTGAGTCATTTATAATGCTTCATCTCTTGCAGAGTATATCCCCACATGGACTCTTCATTTTATTCGGTAAGAAATGCATTACTCTTCTAGATTAGAAAGCTGTTTTTATGAAGGCAGGAGAGGGCAGCCAGCGAGCGATGCCACTATTTCCTTACAAACACACAGCTGGGAGATGATTCACAGATAGCATGTTGTGTCTCCCGTCATATGAATGTTAGAAATGCACACACATAGAATATAGCACACACACGGCTCGATATTATTACCCATGCAATTTAATAACTGTCAACAACAGAGACGGATCTTAGCGGGGCAAATATCCCTCAAAACCTCCCTCCTCTCGCCCCCCTGCCTTTAATAATAAAATATTGAGATTTGCAGATAGTGTTATTTACTGTAAATAGTGTCCACGAGCACAAAATAAGGTTCCTTTCTCATCCCTGTAGGAGTCTACGGAGATGTTCACAGGGTGAAGATTCTGTTTAACAAGAAAGAGAATGCTTTAATACAGATGGCCGACGCCACACAAGCTCAGTTGGGTGCGTCAAATCTCTTCCTCTTGATAGTTTTACTCATCCTTTTATCTGTCGTCTTTATCGATATAAGCTTTGGTTGTACAGAGCTACAAAGCAGTGCACTTGTAACTGGTATATGTAGCTGGTGCGTATAATATTTATTAACATCATATCTTTTGACTGAATTGTTTCTTGCATCATTTTATAATATATAATGTAGTTGTACGAAACAAAGGTGGAAAATAAAAGAAATGCTACATTTTAGTTTTACGTTTTAGCGCCATAATGTTAATAAAATCTCGTTTTTCTAAGGCTTGTTCTAGGTAGCAGTTTAACGTCATGTGTTTAGGTAACATTTACTTGAACACATTTTCTGATTGTTTGGTTTTAAAGCCATGAGTCATCTGAACGGTCAGCGTCTGTACGGTAAGGTGATCCGTGTGACCGTCTCAAAGCACCAGACGGTTCAGCTCCCCAGGGAGGGTCAGGAGGATCAGGGCCTGACTAAAGACTTCAGTGGGAGTCCACTCCATCGCTTCAAAAAACCCGGCTCCAAAAATTTCCAGAACATCTTTCCCCCCTCCGCCACTCTGCACCTGTCGAACATCCCGTGAGTGATGTCACTGACACATGCACATAGACGCATACTTGCATGTGTGTTGTTTGTGGTCTCTCCATAGACGTAATGACTTTTATACTGTACAAACTGTATATTCTTTTCCCTACCTCTAAACCTAGCCATCACAGAATACTTTCGACGTTTTATTTATTTAAAACAATCATAATTTAGTATGTTTTTAGGACACAGGAAACATCCCCATAAACTTTGTTTATGTTTATATACACGTGTCATTATACACATTTGTGTCCTTGTAAACCAAATATACAAGTACACGCATACAGGAATATGTCCCAATTTCAAAACTGATTTTTGCCTGATTTACCTCAAAAACCTTTTGGTAAATTTCAAATGTCATTATTATTACTTTTTTATTTATACAGATTATATATATATATATTAAATTATAACCCTCAAAAACACATTTGCTGTAGTTATTTATTTCATATATTTTTTAGGTTTCATATATATTTTTCAAAAATAATATTCATAAATATTTTAATATTACTATTAAAACTTCATTTGATGCATTATTCACATTAAATAGGGCCACTTTATAATCAAGCAAGTGCACTGAATTTTGCTTGCTATCTGTTAAGATTGTATTGATTGATTTTTTTGTCCTTTTCATACCCTCCAGGCCCTCCACCACAGATGATTTTCTGAAAGACCTGTTTGCCAGTTCTGGGTACACAGTCAAGGCCTTCAAGTTTTTCCAGTAAGCTCATTTGTTTTTGTACTCGACTTTTATTTATCTGATATGTTTTGTTCGCAGTGCTTGTGAAGGGTCATCTTGTTCCCTTTAATCCAAGACAGCAAGATGAGGAGGAGCTGTTTTGAAAAGCTTCTGAAGGGAATGTTATAAACAATGTCTGTAGAGACAAGAAAAGGAAACGTAATAAAAACTGACCAAGTGGATCTTAGAGGAATAGTTCACCAAAAAATAAAACACATCCTCTTAAATCCTTGTGACATTTTTGACCTTTGAATATAACACGACAAAAAATTATGTAGCAAAATGTGCAAGCTTGGCTTTTTCATACAATGACTGTGAATAGTGACTGCAACGGTCTCCAGTCCCCATCCACTTTCATTGCATGCAAAAATCACAAAGCGATAGCTCCTTTTGTGTTGATTTCAGGAAAAAAAGGCATACAGGTTTGAAATGTCATGAGATTAATCTTAATAATTTAAATGATATATATTTAGTTTATTATTTTGGTGTGAGGTGTCCCTTTAAGTAGTAGTGGCATTCTTTTGCCACTAGATGGAGGTAGCAGTGTACTGTAGTCCGTTTTATTAACTACTCTTGATGAAAGTGGTCATTTATGGGACGCTTTTATCCAATCTAGAGTAAAGTTCCTTATGGGAGGAGCCTGACTTTGACGTTTCCTGTTTGATTGACAGGAAGGACCGCAAGATGGCACTGATTCAGCTGGGATCGGTGGAAGAAGCCATCCAGGCTCTCATCGACCTCCACAACCACGACCTGGGAGAAAACCACCACCTGCGAGTGTCCTTCTCCAAATCCACCATCTAACGCCCCCTTCACAAACAAACCCTCTCCCCATTTCTCCCCATTCCAGCCCATTTAACTTCACCGGACGGACCGTTTCCTCGAGCGAAACTCCAACCGGAACTCGATAACATGACAGACATTAATGGGGTAGTTTTAGAGATTTTCCCCCAAAAAGTAAAAAAACAAAAAAATAAAATGACAGACTACTGCAGAACTTTGTGGCTGAGAGGGTTCAACTCTCATGCAACCAGGGCTGGAGACACACGGGATGTCCGTGACCAAGCTTGATGTTCCCGGTAGCTTCAAGGAAGTAAACCCTCGTGTTTCGACATACGCCGAGGAAGCTCTTCGTATCTCATGGAAAGCATTGGAGACTGACAGCTCCTGTAGCCCAATGGCCTTGTGACCCCCTGACCCGAGTGAGGGCGGAGCCTCTTCCTCTGTGCCTCCCCTGACACCCTCGCTCTCATTGGCGGTTTCGACGGAGCGCTCCACTCTGCATTTCCCGTAGAACACGTTGGATGCAAAAAGGTCACCGTGTGAATGTCGATGACGTCTTTACAAGGTGCTGCTGGAAAACGAAATCTGTAGCGACGGGCTCGTCCTTTTCCTCTGAGTAGCATTAAAACACGAGTGCTAGGGAGAACGAGTTGATTTAAAATTCAAACGCAACAAAGCCTTTTGTTGTTTCTCGGTCGATTTGAATTGTAGACAGGCACCACGGGGAATGTTGTAAGCATATTTGTTTACTGCGCAAAGACGAATAGCCAGACAGTAAGCATCTGTGAATAGATAGTGAATGGCGTGATTTGTTCTTTTTTCCTCGTTTAATGGAAATTTATATTGGACAGACTAGCCTTTCATGGGCTCTCTGCACCTGCGATGCTGTCAGAGCACGTCTCGACCGCGTGTCCCGTCAATCGGGTTCATCTGAACCGGCGAGACCTTTTGTGAAACACGCAGGATCATTCCGGAAATTTTACGGCCAGCTGTCAATCCTACTGGAACACTCCAATCAGCAACGCCCAGCCTGATGGGAGGCCCCGCCTCCTCCCAAGTGAAATTCTGAATGTGAATGGTGTAGCCCGTGATCTAGTTGGGAAATGATTTCCTACATACTGTTCCCCCTTTTCTCTTATTAGACCAGTCTTTCTCTATCCATTCGTTCTGTTTTTCTTCTTTCCACACGGGGGCAGAGGATGGTTCTGCGCTCGTTCTTCTGTTCTTCACTCATTGGCTCTGTTTGCAGCGGTACGGGCTTTGCAGCAACAACCGTCGCAGACGCTCTCTTTTGCCTTGCAGTCCCAGACTAAATGCCTCATATGAGCAAACCAAATATTACGAAAGTGTAAGACATTCGCTCTGTTCCAAAATCTAGTGAGCTGACTCACTGTCTGCCGCCTACGTAGGCAGCTGCCTTCTTAGGGCACGTCCTAGCCAACATTAAACCTCTAAAGTAAACTAAGTGTGCGTCATTTAAACAAATAACGCGCCTCCCGGATGCCATTACAATTTTCAGTTGATAAAAAACATACATTTTTTAACATTTTGTTCTCTAAAACAATGAAGTGAGAAAAGAACAGCGTCGTTTGATAGTCATTACTTTAGTTAAAGTGAATGTAACTGTTTCTACAACATATATTTACTATGGTACTGTGAATTCTTAGGTTACTTTTGCATCTACTATGAGCTGAATTCATGTGTGAATAAATGACTGTAAATGACTATTAACATTCATTTACTTGTAAGTAAATATATATATCCGACTGTTTTCCGATAAAAATATGATTTCTATAAAATTTTGTTGAAAAGCACACAGGATTTGTATAGTCTTAAATTAGAAAAGAGCTAAAGGGCGCAGCATTGGTCAGTAGTGCTTTTAAGGCGGGGCTTAGAAAACGGTTAGTTGTTTCTAGTAGAATTTGACCAGATATTTTCACCCCAAAATTAGTTTACAAAATTATTTGTTTTCTTTCTAAATTTACTATTTGGAGTTATTATTAACATTAACATTTATAGCTTATTAACATTTTTATTTCCTGGAAAAACTATATATGCTTTGGATTCATTTTAAGAAAATGAAAACTGATGAGACAAAGAGGTCTTTTAATTTTTATTTGTTTTAGTTGTTTTTTTGTCTGCGTAACTGGCAAAACAATAACAGTCACTTGGATATTTTGCGCCATTACTGAAATGAATGGCACAAAATATATAAAAACCAACATTTATTTTCATTAGAACTGATTTTTTTGAACATTTAACTACAACAAACCTTGAATGACAATATAATTAGACAAAAATTAAATCAAGATTATGTACCATTTAATAGGTCATCATAAAGTTTTACACTTTTTTGTTTTTAATGTTTCAATAAAGTGTCACATAGATTTTTTTTATTTGGCACAATTTAAAGAATTTTTGCATTTATGTTACCAACATTTATCTCAACTCATTCACCCTCTTGGATGAGTTGGATCGCAATGCATTCTGGGATTACCTTCTTGCAAAAAGAAACATGCGCCGTTGCTAGATTCTGGCCTGGACGCTGTATCATAGCAGGCAGTGTAACGTGGTCGCCTACCGTTTAAAATGCACTTATGATGCCTTAACATGCTTCGTAGGTAGGCAGCTCACTAGATTTTGGAACAAGTGTGCACATACAGAAACTTTGCAATTTTGCGCGCGCGCATGTGTGTGTATGTGCAGTTGTGCCAGCGGCTGCACCAGGACTGCCTGAGATACAAGCGAGGTGTTATCTCATTTCACAAAGATCAGGCCTTAACATTCCAATGAGGGTCACCGTTGACCCGTTGAGTAGCATCTAAAGAGAGCAGCTTTTTTGCCTCTGTCCATCATTTACACAGCAGTCCATTAAAAAAACAATCAGCATAGTGTTCACGTGAATGCAAGGCAAGCGACAGCGTCCTTTTTCTATTGGACGGGTTTCACCCGAAGCGTTTTGAAACTTTGCTTTCACTTCTCAAAAGAAATCGAATTTTGTTGAAGTTTACAGTCTTAAAGCAACTATTCAGGTCTGTATATCTTAAGGATTGTCAAGATTTTTTCAAGAAAAAAAAGTTACTTATTTTTGGTAATTTGTTCTTTTTTATGGAAGAGGAAAAAATCAAATTTGAAACCTCGTCGGGTTTTTGTACCACTATAATCATTCAAGAAATCATGGTGAAAAAAAATCATATTTACTGTGTATTTACCTAATTTCTTATTCCGTGCCTTATTATGTGTTTCATAATCCAATAGGTTTTAGAGATTTGACCTGAAATATCTTATGTACTATTTTGTGGGATTGGTGAAAGGGTTGATTTTATTTGATCTTTATTTTGATTCGTTTTGTTGTGTAGCTCTCATAGATGTGTATTTTGTGGGGATTCAGTACCATGTGGTCTTAATATGATGTGCGACGTAAGTTATGATGTATGGTGCTGTGAATGCTCTTTTCATTTTTCTCGGTTAGAAAAATGAAGGGTGAACTCAAATGTTCAGAGTATATGCTGTGGGCCTCCATTCTCCTCACTGCTGTGAGCATGTGTGTGTGTGTGTGTGTGTGTGTGTGTACAGGTGTTTGCTTTGTTGCGTACCGTTGTTACATGCGGACTTCGTGGGCTGAAAAAATCCTCCCAACTTTGAAATCAGAGCTTATGGAGGTTGCTGTAGACTTGCATATTTGTATGATTGATTATGTGATAATGCTGTGATGAGCATATCTGTGACGTTTTGTGTCGGAAAATTCAACGACACTTTTAAAAGCATCTTGAATTATGTTATCTGAATTTACTTAAGCATCACACTTTGAATCGAACATCTACACTGTAAAACTTTGCTGCAGTTTTTTCAGCAGGTTTGCCAGTACCTTACTGTAGATTTAATTACTACTTAATATACATTCCAATTAGTACTGTTTTCATTTACTTTAATCAAAATTAAAACACTTTGACTTTTGAGGTTCAAAATGAGCAAGAAGAGAATGGCATTAGCACAGCAACACTGCAACAAATGACATTGTTCCTAAGCATTTTTCTCTTGTTTTCTGTAAAAAATATTTAAAACTGATTAAATTACGATACATTTACATAACAAGAAAACTGACCCAAGATATTTAGTCTTGTTTTATGAAAGAAAAATATATAACCTAGGTAAGTTTATGCTTAATTATTTAATTGTACATTAAATTTACAGTATGTTACTGGCAAACCTGCTGCGAAATTACAGCAAAGTTTTACAGTGTAGTCAACAAAGATACAGACCGACTTGAATGGCTTTTCCAAAATTCTGTAGTTATTTATTAGTATTTATATAAAACACTTTCAAGATGCAATGCAGCGTTTGTTGCTTTTCATGAAATTGCGAGAAAAAGCCGTTTCACACCAAGAACAATAAAAATGTCGAGAACTTTAAAGATTTGAAAATAATTATACATTTATAAGAATCACACCAAAACTATCATTTACAAGAGGAACAATATCAATGGGATCTTTTTCAGACGTTTTTTCCAACTGATGAACGATAAAATCACATCCAGTCAGAATCCATTTCAATTTAAACGGCCCCGCGCATTTAAAATAATAGTAAAACTGCAGAGCGCGAGCTTAGAATAAATGTAACGTTCTCGTTATGTGAACAGGACATAAATGTGTTGACTAGAAAATTTACAGAAATTCAAAGAGTCTGGGAACCTTAACAATGTCTGGAAAAAAATATTCTAAACTGATCATTTTTAAACAGTTTTCGTGAAACTGTCTTAATCAATCTAAATATCAAAAGTGCTTAAAGAGAGACCGAGAAGCCCACAGCATCCACTCTGACATTTTGCGATTGAGCGACAATGATATGCCTGAGATCTCCAATTGTGTGTTTTGAAGTTGTTATGCTTATTTGCTGTATCTTATAATTGATTATTTTTAAGGGGTTTCATTCTTGCTGTTGCGATACTTATTTGTATTATTCTTTCATTTGTTTGTTGTTTTTCTTTATTTGGAGTGTGAAAACTGGTTCAAGATTGTTGTCTGTCACTCTGCCTGTTCACAACAGCAGTTCTGAGTCTGTAGTGTCCACTGATGCATGCGCAGGGGAGCGAGAAAAGCTCCCATCACTAAAGGTCAGGTCCATCGTAAGCGTCGCGAAGTTGAAATATACACGCGGCCGTGCGGCACAACGACCGCGAATCCGGCTGCAACGCTTTTTTATTTATGAACAGGAGAAAAGCCAGTCTCCATAAACGCATCACAGAAGTCAGACGACGCCTCATAACGTTTATTTTCGATCCATGTCTTGACTCAGGCAACCACGTTCCGCCATGTCCGACACGTTTTTTTTTTGTCACGGTCACTCAGACAGTTACATGTAGTTTTTTTCCAGGTTTTTTACTACAAAAGTCACAAATAATGCAGGACCAAAGTTTATGTGCCTTTCATCTAGCTTATTTGTAACTTATTTCCTGGCAGTATATCAGAAAACGTCAAACTTGTAGTTTCCGCTTTCGGTCATTGCTACGAGAAATGCGTGTCCCGCTGTATGTATACGTTTATGGTTTCGCTCAAAACTCAGACGGTCAAGCCATATCCCTCGCAAACTAGGCTCATGTACAACACTGAATGTGTTACGTGGCCCTTATCGATTCATTTGAACAGCCTCACGCTTTAAGTATTTCATAAACGGATTCGGGTAGTTCACAATCTTGACGAGAACTTCGGATGACAAGGCACAGTTTCGTTATATTTCTTCATAAATACCATAACAAAGCTTTACTCGGAAATGTGTAAGACCATAAACCTCTCGAAAAACCAAAGGACTTGAATTGGAGACAATGCTGCACTATTTAGATGCAACAGAAATAGTTTACTGTTCATTTTATTGCTGTATTACGACCCTTACAATCTAAACTTCAAATTTCAGCCATGATGCTTTCTATTTTCTCATGTACTAAATTGTTCTGTGTAATTTGCATTAACGGGAGGGGATAAATTCAATTAGTTAACTGAGGCGTCATTCAAACGCAAGGCGCGTGCAAAAGTGCCCGAGTCCACCTCAGGACGTCCGACACGCGACGACTTAGCTAATTTATAGTTTTTAATGAATGTTTCACTACCAAAATAAAACAAATGCTGTACATATGTGTTCCCTTTTATTTTATTTTTGTTACCTGGCCAAAAAAAGGTTTCGGGGAACAAGATACCGACACACCGATATGAGCTGGTTTTTATATTTATGGATATGAACAGGAAAACACCAATTTTCTTCTGTATTTTGATATCATACCAGTACCAGCTTTTATTTGTAAAGCAGTTCATGTGACGTGTGAGAACTTGGGGTGAGACAGGAGTGTATCCAGTTTATGGGTTTGATGTAATAAATGCAAATAGAAGATAAACTATTAAAGAAACATATTTTCTAATTTCTGCCGTGCATGATTGAGTGGAGATTTGATTTGTATTTTTTGTAGAAAGTATTTCTTCTTCTGTTTATGAATGGCTTATTATTATTATGCATAATCATTATTAGAATTATTATTAATGCCCACCCAGAGTCTCTGCTGACGTTTTCCTAATCGACTTTAATTGTAGCATGCCTTGAATAAATGTCATGACACCTGTACTTCGCTTTGTCCTCTGCGTCTTCATGTCTTTCCTTCCAGATGTGTCCTAAATCCAGCAGACCTCCTTTCAGGCCCAATACTCGCAAACACAGTTTCTGCCCGACAAGACTAAATGGGTGATGTGTGTTTTGTATGAGTATTGGAATGGAGGTCTGGTTGTGTCATTGCCTCTTCTTCTAACCTGTGCTGCTTTTAACTAACTATCTATTCATTTCCTCTGCTGTCTGCTGCTCTGTGTCTAAACCTGCTCCGCTTAACACTGTCTAAACCCAATGCAGACAAAAGCACATTATAACCAACCTGATCTCACGGGAGTTCGTAACTATTTTACGAGGCGGCAAATTTGTATTATGTGAATCGTACAAAAAAGGTTAAAAGCTATATTAATGCCCCTCCTCTAACCACACCCCTAAACCTAACATCACTGATGCAAAAGCAAATAATACTAAAATGTACGAATACGATTGTTCGAATTCATACAAATTAGCCACTTCGTAAAATAGTTATGAATTCCCATGAGATTGTTGTTATAACTGACCTGGACCTTCCTTTTCATCATGTGTTTAGGAAGTTACAGGTCACGGAAAGGTATTTGCTATTTTTTTAAGTTTATGAAAGGTTTGCATTAAGGCTGGGTATCGATTCTGATGTTCCGATTCCGATTCACAAGCTCTCGATTCGAGTCAATGATTAGCCTATAGATTTAATACAAATCCTATACAGTATTTCTAAAAAGGATCAGTAAACATCAGATTACAATGGTGAATTAAAAAGCGAAACGAAGAGCCACAAACCTGTATATTAAACTGCCTCTTATGTGAAGGTGAAGTTAAATTCGACCGCATCCGCCATGCAAAGAAAAAACGATAGAAACGCTCCCAGTCCCTGTTGTAACATCCACCCTTTGTAAAAAATAAAGTGACATCTAGGGGATAGTAGTAAAAATAACTTTCACGTTAAGGAATGTTCAGTGCGTGAAATATGAAAGAAAATCGTTTAAAAAACGATCAGTCGATTTTTCGATTTTTTTTTTGCCGAGTCCTGTGAGCCGCACAGTTCTTGAACATACATTTCAAACTTCTTTGAACACTGACACACAGAGAGTGTTTGGGACTGACAAAAATGAATATCTAGTGACTGGCAGCTTCAAGAACAGTAAATCATAAAATATTAGTGTATATATTTTGTAGGCGTAAGAAACGTTTTGAACAAAAATGGTTCACTGTGTAATATGTAAAATGCATATGTAGAATACATATGAAATAATATGTAAAATATTTAAAGTTATACCATAGTCTGTTTGAAATACTGGATTCTGATTGGCTGGAAGGTGTGCATTAAAACCGTTTAATGCACAGGTAGTTCCAGTCAGTTTGATCAATGTTTGAAATTGGCTGAAAAATAACTGTTTAGTTTCACCTGTCTGATCCAAAAATACACTGTAAACATCAATAACAGCTTTAATTTGGCAAATGACCATGGTATGAGCAGGATAATCCACAGCTAGCCGTGCATTTAAGGATTTTAATGCACCTCACGGTTCTTGGCCTCCACAGTGTGGTAATGCACGGCTAACTGTGGATTATCCCTTACGTATTATGTTTTCTGGGATGTAATGGACTAGTTGCACAAAAAGTTGCACATAACACTTTTCCCATAAAGTGTTATGCAATATAAATTACTCTGCCGACTCTGGCGTCCCAAAAGCTCACAGGCGCCATCTTGTACAAGTAGCGAATTGCAACAATAACATTTTTCACACAAATGAAGTGGTTAGATTGCAGATGTAGATTTTATTAAACAGGCGCACATTAATAAGTTAGTCATTTCTTCTGTACAAAAGTTATTGCAGATGACAATTGATCTATTTTTCACTATTAACCGTGATGCCATTCTTTCTCTCATGGATTTTTTACATTTTGCTATATGACAATTTTATGTGTCACATACTTTATTAGTATGTGATGTTAAGCTAATAAGATGCTGATCTAAACAATCTAAACATCAAAATATGGATAATTATGGTCTTATTCATATTTTCATAAATCCTGGAATGTTGGGTGGTCCCCGCGGTTCAAGCCTCGGCTGGGACAGTTTGCATGTTCTCCCTGAGTCATCATGAGTTAACTCCGTGCACTCCGATTTTCTCCCATAGCCCAAAGACAGTCAGGTTAGGTTAACTAAAGATTCTAAACTAACTTGTCTGAGTCAACTTGAGTAGACTGACTTGTGTTTGGATTAACTGGTTCCATACATAATAATAAATAAATAAATATGGTGTGTGCGCGGTCCATTCGGAAGGACCCCTGATATTTACAGTGAAATATTTATATACTGTAAGTTGTTTATGTTTTGAAAAAATATCAAATCACATAAATACTTTCATTCAGCAGGTATTTTGAAATAACTCTAAAATAACCCTGAAAGTCCATGCACAAGCTGATTTTAGTACATTAAGAAGGGCATTGTTTATTTGAAGGTTGCAAAAGCATGAAAAGGTAACTGTAAACCTACAGTATATATATATCTACCAGAGTTACTAGATCTGCGCAACAACAACAGACCAGTGACCCAACTGTAAACACCAAAACTCAAAATATGCTACTATTTTTTACTTTTATATGACTTCTTATATACTAGCAATAATCCTAGAGAGACCTGCCAATCTGTTACCATGGAAAATAGAAATAGCCAAGTTTAAAGCCAGTTACCCTCTCTCACAAAAATGTGCTAATTTCTTTATCTCTAAAGAATATCACAGACCGTAGAAAATGGTGCACTAAAATACACTTTATTTACTTACACTGAGTACACGTTCATAAGTTTACTTAAAGTGCTCCATTTACACACATTAAAGTGATGCTTCACCCAAAAATAAATATTCTGTCATCATTTACTCACCCTCTTGTCATTTCAAACCTGTACGACTTTCTTTCTTCTGCAGAACACAAAAGAAGATATTTTGAAGTAAGTTGGTAACCGAAAAGCACTGGAACCCGTTCACTTCTATTGTATGGACACAAAACCAGTGCAAGTGAATGGGGGTGTGTTAACAACATTCTTCAAAATATCTTCTTTTGTGTTCTGCGGAAGAAAGAAAGTCGTACAGGTTAGAAATGACAAGAGGGTGAGTAAACGATAACAGAATATTTATTTTTGGGTGAACTGTCGTTTTAAGTTTGAAGTTAATATACAAAAAAATATAGGCCCGGTTTCACAGACAAGGCTTAGCCTTAACCAGGGCCCAGTTGCATAAACTTAGCCGCTAAATTAAGACTTTAAGTGTCTTAACAGCTAGTCTCACTGACTACCAATTAGTTAGCGCTAATCAGTCTTACTTTTCATATTTCAATGAGCCCAATCTACCTTTTTATATGACTGATTTAAATAAATTATGACCAGTCTTGAAGAAAAAAATAGGTGACTAACATCTAAGACTAGTCTTTATGAAACCAGCCCCTGCCTTAGTTAATTTAGGCTATTTAAGTCACTTTTAAATAAATGCCGTAGAAAAAAACATTACTGATGTGCATCTTGAAACAAAACAATGACACTGACATATTTTAAGATATGTCAGGGCAAGTTATTTTCTGTTAAGACTGCTCAAAATTCATTTCATAGTCTGGGATTAGTGTTAAGCCTTGTGAAACGAAGGCATAGTCTCAAAACAAGTACTTCTACTGTCTCAGAATAGCACTTGTTTTAGATAAACAAGTTTATCTTAAAAAGTACGAAAAACTTATTTTTTTGTATATAAAGTACAAAATTAGTGCTCGAAAGTAGAGCTCTTTAAATACATTTAAGTGTTGTTTTTTCATCTGGGTTGGCAACACTGCTACCGACTGAAACCAATCTGCAAATGCAAGTTTTGGACACCAGAGGGCAGCAGCACACATACAAACCAGACCAAACCAGGAAACCTCTCAATTATTACATTAAAATGTAAGAGATCAGTATGTTTCGTAAATCTTTTCAAAGAACACTTTTGTGATATATCTGCCATTTGCTAAATGTTTATTTACTTGACAGCAGATCGACAATAAACAACCTTTAGATCAAATCTACAACTCTTGAGAGCACGCGTTGCTTATGGCTAAATATCAATCTCTTTTCAGACATCAGCATAATGCATCATAGCAAAACCACATACATTCAAAAATCTATATTTAAAAGTCCAATATGGATTTAAAGTGATACTTCACTCAAAAATGAAAATTCTGTCATCGTTTACTCGCCTTCGAGTTGTTCCAAATGTATATAAATGTCTGTGTTTTGATGAACACAGAGAAAGATATTTGGAAGAATGCTTGTAACCAAACAGATCTCAACACCCATTGACTCCCATAGTAGGAAAAAACAAAGAAATGTACACATTTGGAACAACTCGAAGGTGAGTAAATGAAAATAGAATTTTTGGTTGAAGTAACCCTTTAAGTGTGGATGAGTGAAATGCTGTTTCGATAGACGGAATTTCCCACAGCAAGGCTGCAAAAGAATAAATTAAAAATGAAAGACATCATTAAGATGAAATTGCTATCTCCCATCCCTGTTCAATACAGAACAGAGGGTATCAAACATTGAAAGGCCCTAGTCACGTGAATCCGCAAGTCCATGATGTTAATCGTGTTTCTGGTAAATAGATAATTTGGGGGAGGTGTTGGGGGATGGGTGAAGTGGTTTGTGTCTATATGAGATTAGACTACTCAACTCAGTGGTGCTAATGCATACAACTGCATCCCGCAGCGGGTTTGAGGTGGTGGAGCTTGACATGGATGCTTTTGACACCTATCCTCTCTTCTTTATCCGCTACGTCATCGGCTCACATTAACCCGGGGTCATGTCGGGCGCGAGTCTTTCCTCAAAACAAAAGTAGTTAATATTTCAAATCTAGATTAAATAATGTCTTTTCTTTGGCATGCGTCAGTGGTGACTCGGGTCAATAATTAATTGAATCACTCATAACATAAGGGGAAGTTGCGCAAATAGATCCTTCACTGCGCGCGCCAGATGATCCTCTTGTTCGGGGCTGCAGCTGGAGACTCGGGCTGTAAAGGAGCAGCCGTATGTGACACAAGTCATCCATCCCTAGTTACAGTGACACATTGCTACAGCAGATGGCTCGGTGGGACTGCCAGTCTCAGACACGTACACACATGCCATCTCAAATTTCTCACTCCCCAGCGGAGACAAGTTGCCAGATGACAAAGATACGCCTGAACGTGCGAGATGGACCATGCGAGACGCGCCACGCCCGGATAACGTTACCTTCGCGTCCATCATGATGCCTAGTTTCGAGGTTGCCAGATCTTACGAAAAATTAAACAACCTGCTTTGGCAAACGACTCCTTTTGTAGTGCGTTGATGTACTTGAGCATGAAAAACACAGGTTTGTTGAAAAAGACTGTTGCGCTTACAGAAGGTGGGGATATTTGACAAATGTTATTAGTGGTCATTTGGTTTATTGCAACAAGTGCCTTATCTGCACTTATCCACACAGAAACGCAAACAAAGTGCACAAAAGCGTAGCGCTCTTTGGGGCGCAGACAAACAATGACGCTGACTCGCAAAAATGAAAATTATGTGAAAAGCAATTTGGTTACAACCTCTGTCATCGCTTTAAAGCAACACTAGAACTTTTGCTCACAGGTTCCCCGTGTGGTTGATAAGTGCAATTGTCTGTTACCAGTGTCGTAAATAATGTCGCTGTATAAGCTTCCCCGCCGGCAGTGCAATACATGTGAATTTATTTACTAAGCTGATGGAACCGGCGAATGCAGAAACGTTTGGAAACCATGCGGCACTCTTCCGCCATAAGGGGATGGGCGGGGCTGTGTGTACCGACCCGAACACAGAACTTACAGAGTGTGGTTGTAGCCGCTATGAGGAGGTAGCAGCGGCAGTAGAATCGGTCCGGTTAAGAGTTGTTCTACCACTAAAATAATTTTAGAGACATTATTTTAAGGTCGAAAAACTGCAAAGTGTTGCTTTAAAAATCACAAAATAAAAGCAAAACATCAAGCTGACAATCGTAGAAACAGAGACAACAACAAATTATATCATGTCTGATGAATCTTTACACCAGTACATTTACAGACATTTCCGTTCACATAAAACACAAGGCAATGCAAAAAGAAGCAAGCGAGACAGCCCAGATAGAGTTGAGATCTGGAATACATCTGCCTTGTAAAAACATCTGATAAACGTCTTTGAAAAGTCAGTTCTAAATCATAACATTACATTTTAGCATTTGCCAGACGCTTTTAACCAAAGCGACTTACATCGCAATAGAATATACATTTGTTTGAAAGTACGTATATCTTCTAGATGTCTATAACGTCTGACATCAAATAGATAAAAAGATATCAACTCAATGAGAAATTCATTATGGTAACTAATATTTGTAAGTTGAATTGACTTAAAATTTGAATGGAACCATTTTTAAGATGAACCAACAAAAAACAACAAACAATATTAAAGGTATGGCAAAATGCTCGCTTTTGTGTAACCCTGTTGAAGAAAGAGGGTTAATCCTCATACCAGTGTGATATTAGGGTGACATGTGAGCCGCTTGAAGGCCTGGATTCCTTGCATTTTTCAGTAACGGGCTGGAGGAAAATCACTCGGGCCGTACGTCCCATGACCACCATGTGAAAGTCATCCCCTCTGAAGTCGTACCAGCATCTGCCAAGACCCAAAATCCCATTCATTCACATTACATTAAGCATTCTTACTCTGTCACAAGTGGAAACCACACATGCACACTGAGATCAACATGGTGCATTCTTCGCTTTCTTCACACTAGACATAATTCTATGTAGAGTATAGTCTGAACTAAAAGAAGCTGAGCAATATTACTTTGGAAACATGAATCTTTAGGAGCGAGTGACTAAAGCTGGGGAGCTTTGTGAATACACGATGCTGTAACTGTGGTAAGTGACAGGAAGCTCTTGAATGTGGAGTGTTTTTGTTGGTCGTGATGTCACACCAGCGTGTCACTGATACACTGATGTTAATGAGTTGCTCTGTGTGTTTGAAGGGTGTGGGTGAGGATCGACGGGACTGAAATAAGACTTCACAGCACTTGAAATCTAGTCTACCAAATTAATTTAACCCAATGACGAGAGAACAGTTCATGCAGCTTTATGTCTTGGCACGCTCACCTCTTTCATTGAGTATGACCGATTTCTCGGTTATGTTTTATTAAAGGTGAAAACTCTGTCATCGTTCATTCACGCTCATGAAATTCAAAAATATATGAATACGGAATATAAATCGTTTTCTGTGGAACACAAAAGAAGATATTTTGAGAAATGTCTCAATGGTTTTGTGTCCATACAATGGAAGTCAATGTGTCCATACAATGGAAGTCAATGTTGTTTGGTTACCAACGTTCTTTAAAATATCTTCTTTTGTGTTCTGCAGAAGAATTCAAGTCATACAGGTTTGAAATGACACGAGGGTGAATAAATGATGAAAGAATTTTCATTTTTGGGTGAACTGTCCCTTTAAGAGTTTAGTGTCTTAACTGCATTTTCCATCTTTGTCCATGCGTTTAAATCTCTGCCCCGATTTTCCCTGATAATCATAACAAAAAATGTGAAAAAGTTTGCAACAAGTCTATCTCTAACTGAAAAAAACTGAAAAGTAGATTAAAAGATAAAAGTGGATAAAAATGTATTTGCAAAATTGCATTCTGAATCGGTTCATGTCATTGCCAAAGAGCAGCTGGGCTTTTCTGGATGGTGGCCTTAAATCTTAAGAGCGTGCTGATTGGGTGATGGGACAAATCCAACAAAGAGAGGCTTTCATGGGGAGAGAAAGCTATCGAGCAGGCAGCGGTCCAGCCTGTAGAGTCGAACTCAAGCACTTCAGTTTCACCAGCGCCGATCTGTTCCCTGGCACCCCACCAGATACTCTAGCAACTGAGAGGAAACACGGCTGTCTGTGTGACACTAGAACAACTGATAATCCACATACTTATAAATACACTTTTACAGACAGACAGTCTTAACAGAAGTTTTATGACAGTAGTTGTGACGAGTGAGGTGTTTCTCAATCTCAGGATTTCTCTTTCTTGCTATTTGGCAGGTCTTAACTGGTTTAGTGAGCTTTCAGTGTCATTGTGATTGTTGACCTTGAGTCTGTGACTTCAAGTGTCTCTTTATGGGGCTTAAATGCTTCATTACACTTGGAATTTGCTGGTAAAATGCAGAAAAATGTGCTGGAACAATGGCGTTGTTTAATTTACAACTTTAACGTTTACACCATTGGGACACTTCAGGCCGAAATAAAAATTCTGTCATCATTTGTTCATTCAAAACCTGTTTATGACTCTACCACACAAAAGAAGATATTTAGAAAAATGTCTGAGTGGTTTTGCATTCATACAACGGAAGTCAATGGGGTCCAATGTTGTTTTGTGTTCTGAAGAAGAAAGAACGTCATACGGGTTTGGAATGAGAGTGGTAAAATAATTAATGTAAACAAAAACTAGTCATGCAGCACTATCAGCTTTACAGGCTGAAAATACACAAGAGGAGGCTTGGTTAAATCAAATTAAACATTGCACAATCCATCATATGATTAAAATGACAGTGTGGTCTAAGATGTTTTACATAATGTATGCGATGTATGAGATTCCATATCAGAGGGACCAGGAGATAAAATCAAAAAGAAAACAGAAGGAAATGTAGGCAGCAGCGTATGATGTTGTTTGTACCCATCTGCTCATTCATCATGTAAAAACAGACTCCGTCTGGACACTGTTCAGGGCTTTGTGTCTTTTGAAATGTTTCTTTTGCATCCACACAGATTAAATCAAATAAAGTGTACTGCAGGAGACGGTACGACCGTCGCATAACAACTGATATGATTGTGGAATTATATCTACATGATATAAACGTAAAGGGACAGTTCACCCAAAAATGAAAATTCATTAAGCATTTAATCACCCTCATGTCATTTTGAACCTGCATGACTTTCTTCGGCAGAACACGAAAGAAGATATTGTAAAGAACGTTGGTAACCAAACAACATTGACCCCCTTTAACTTCCATTGTATGAGCACTGAGACATTTCTCAAAATATCTTCAGAAGAGTCATATAGAGGTTTAGAATGACATAAGGGTGAATAAATAATCACAGATTTTGTATTTTTGAGTGGACTCTCATTTTAAACGTTGAAGTGTTTTCATTGATCTTTTTATGTATGTGCAGATGTGGATTTGATGCGTTTAATCCGGGGTTAAGCAATGTTTCACACAGGGGTGATTCACAAAGTTATACAGTGTTAATCGATGCGTCGCTAAAACGTTACAGCGAGTTGTTTAGCAACAAATAACCAAAACCTCTATAAATAGAATAAGAAATTAAGGCCCAGTTTCACAGACAAGGCTTAAGGCTAGTCCAAGACTAAAAGGAATACGTGACTTGTCTTAACCGAATATAACTTGCCCAGAAATATCTTAAAATATATCAGTGCCATTGTTTTGTCTGGAGATGCACAGCAGTAATGTATTCTTCTAATGCATTTTTATAAAAGTGACATAAATACCTTAATTCAACTAAGGCGTAGTCCCGGTTTAAGATAAACTGTGTGAAACTGGGCCAAAGAGCTTTGTCAAAACTTTCCTGTGACGTTTTAATTCGGCATCTGAAAGAAAAATGTGTTCAGCAGTGACAGCCGATGGAAACAGTGCAGTCGAACCTTATTCACACATTACAATTCCAACAGGACACATTCACTAAATGACATTGAGTTCTCTGCAAAACGGCAGTTTATTTCTTGTGGCGCCAGTTTTCCATCAAGGCCGGTTCCCCTACAAATGTTCTGCTGACAGAAAGCTGAGATAAGCACCGACAGGCGTCATATAGCCCAGCTAATACAACAGATAACGCAATAAACCGTAGAGCCCTTGGGAATGTTCATTCAGAGAGAATTTTTGCACTTTTGTATTAGTAAAGGATGGATGAGGTAATGGTCGAGTTATTAGTGCAGAGTTTGATTCTCCAGGGGTTGACTTTTAAGGCGCAGTTCTGCCAAATAAATTCTGTCATTATTTGTCCAGTATGTGTATAGAGGGGCGAGTACACATACCTGGAGCACATCACACTCATAGCAAAGACCTGAAGCACAGTGACGTCCCGTCTCTTTATTTGCTCTGCCGTAATTCCATTATTTACAGATAAACACAGAAACTGTGGAGCTGAACAGCTCACGTGGAATAATAACCGGTTATCTGAACCCACGGAAGGGGTTAAAAGCGGAAAATAGTTCAAATTCCAGACATCAGCTCACCTTACACTGATCATACAAATTTTAAAACAGGTTGACCAAACTAACACAATTTATGATCAACATTACAAGACGTTTAAAATTGGATGTTCACCTTTTTTTATTCATTAATAATGATAATTATGATCATTCATATTATTTGTATTACCTGTTATGCGTCATGTCTTTGTGTATTTGACACATTTGATTCTTCAGCTAGCTTTTTTAAAGGGATAGTTCCCCCAAAATGACTTTCGTTCTTCTGCAGAACACAAAAGAAGATATTTTGAAGAAGGTCGGTAACCAAACAACACTGACCTCCACTGTATTGACACAAAATAACAAAATATCTTCTTTTGTGTTCCACAAAACAAAGAGTCATATACAGGTTTTGAACAACATGAGGGTGAATAAATGACGGAATGTTTTTATTTGGGGGAACTCTCAGACGTCCCGACAGAAATTCTAATGGTTTCCATTAAAATACCATTATGAACCATTAGCTTTTCCCATTGAAACCAGTGTGTTTGGGCTTTATTCCAGTAGGATTTCATGGTTTCTGCTGGTTTCCATCTGCCAGATAACATCGCACCAATAGAATTCATTACATACTGTAGACACCATTATAGCTTCCATTAAAACCAACATAATTCCCATTATAACAATTACATTTTCTATCGTGTTTGAGCAAGGTTCTGTTTTTTTCAGCAGGGGTCATAGCACAACTCTCCACAAGTTGAATGATTTGATGAATAAAAGACAGAGCTTCACCAACGCTTCTTATGTCTTCCAGTTTTGTATGTTGCATTGCCCACTTCCTGTTTTGTGTAGTTTTGTAGTGCAGTAATGATGTCACATGTAACATTTAAAGACAGGAAGTAAAAAATAGGGCGTTTGGGGGAAAAACGACAGTTTTGAAAAGAGCTATTGTACTGTGACTGCATCTAGCTAAACCGATTAGACCACATGCCTCATGAAACAACTTCCAGCACCCAAAATGAGAATTAAATATAAATAAACAAAATAAACGTTTTAAATTGCTTGATAAAGCTTTAATTTATCTATAGTAACACAGTTTCCAGCTGTGGTTTATGCGTCCAGAGTACATTACACAACATCTACAAAACAAACACAAGATATTCAAAAGAACTGAAGTTTGTCCAGCCTTACTACTGCTGAAATAGGAACAAAAATCGTGGAGGATAAACAACCACTGGATAAATTAAAGCTACATGAAGCAGTGTACGCAACGGTTTTCAACCAAACTTCATAAATAAACTGTACATTTCCTTAGTTTATTATTTTGGTGTGAGGTGTCCCTTTAAGTAGTAGTGGCATTCTTTTGCCACTAGATGGAGGTAGCAGTGTACTGTAGTCCGTTTTATTAACTACTCTTGATGAAAGTGGTCATTTATGGGACGCTTTTATCCAATCTAGAGTAAAGTTCCTTATGGGAGGAGCCTGACTTTGACGTTTCCTGTTTGATTGACAGGAAGGACCGCAAGATGGCACTGATTCAGCTGGGATCGGTGGAAGAAGCCATCCAGGCTCTCATCGACCTCCACAACCACGACCTGGGAGAAAACCACCACCTGCGAGTGTCCTTCTCCAAATCCACCATCTAACGCCCCCTTCACAAACAAACCCTCTCCCCATTTCTCCCCATTCCAGCCCATTTAACTTCACCGGACGGACCGTTTCCTCGAGCGAAACTCCAACCGGAACTCGATAACATGACAGACATTAATGGGGTAGTTTTAGAGATTTTCCCCCAAAAAGTAAAAAAACAAAAAAATAAAATGACAGACTACTGCAGAACTTTGTGGCTGAGAGGGTTCAACTCTCATGCAACCAGGGCTGGAGACACACGGGATGTCCGTGACCAAGCTTGATGTTCCCGGTAGCTTCAAGGAAGTAAACCCTCGTGTTTCGACATACGCCGAGGAAGCTCTTCGTATCTCATGGAAAGCATTGGAGACTGACAGCTCCTGTAGCCCAATGGCCTTGTGACCCCCTGACCCGAGTGAGGGCGGAGCCTCTTCCTCTGTGCCTCCCCTGACACCCTCGCTCTCATTGGCGGTTTCGACGGAGCGCTCCACTCTGCATTTCCCGTAGAACACGTTGGATGCAAAAAGGTCACCGTGTGAATGTCGATGACGTCTTTACAAGGTGCTGCTGGAAAACGAAATCTGTAGCGACGGGCTCGTCCTTTTCCTCTGAGTAGCATTAAAACACGAGTGCTAGGGAGAACGAGTTGATTTAAAATTCAAACGCAACAAAGCCTTTTGTTGTTTCTCGGTCGATTTGAATTGTAGACAGGCACCACGGGGAATGTTGTAAGCATATTTGTTTACTGCGCAAAGACGAATAGCCAGACAGTAAGCATCTGTGAATAGATAGTGAATGGCGTGATTTGTTCTTTTTTCCTCGTTTAATGGAAATTTATATTGGACAGACTAGCCTTTCATGGGCTCTCTGCACCTGCGATGCTGTCAGAGCACGTCTCAACCGCGTGTCCCGTCAATCGGGTTCATCTGAACCGGAGAGACCTTTTGTGAAACACGCAGGATCATTCCGGAAATTTTACGGCCAGCTGTCAATCCTACTGGAACACTCCAATCAGCAACGCCCAGCCTGATGGGAGGCCCCGCCTCCTCCCAAGTGAAATTCTGAATGTGAATGGTGTAGCCCGTGATCTAGTTGGGAAATGATTTCCTACATACTGTTCCCCCTTTTCTCTTATTAGACCAGTCTTTCTCTATCCATTCGTTCTGTTTTTCTTCTTTCCACACGGGGGCAGAGGATGGTTCTGCGCTCGTTCTTCTGTTCTTCACTCATTGGCTCTGTTTGCAGCGGTACGGGCTTTGCAGCAACAACCGTCGCAGACGCTCTCTTTTGCCTTGCAGTCCCAGACTAAATGCCTCATATGAGCAAACCAAATATTACGAAAGTGTAAGACATTCGCTCTGTTCCAAAATCTAGTGAGCTGACTCACTGTCTGCCGCCTACGTAGGCAGCTGCCTTCTTAGGGCACGTCCTAGCCAACATTAAACCTCTAAAGTAAACTAAGTGTGCGTCATTTAAACAAATAACGCGCCTCCCGGATGCCATTACAATTTTCAGTTGATAAAAAACATACATTTTTTAACATTTTGTTCTCTTAAACAATGAAGTGAGAAAAGAACAGCGTCGTTTGATAGTCATTACTTTAGTTAAAGTGAATGTAACTGTTTCTACAACATATATTTACTATGGTACTGTGAATTCTTAGGTTACTTTTGCATCTACTATGAGCTGAATTCATGTGTGAATAAATGACTGTAAATGACTATTAACATTCATTTACTTGTAAGTAAATATATATATCCGACTGTTTTCCGATAAAAATATGATTTCTATAAAATTTTGTTGAAAAGCACACAGGATTTGTATAGTCTTAAATTAGAAAAGAGCTAAAGGGCGCAGCATTGGTCAGTAGTGCTTTTAAGGCGGGGCTTAGAAAACGGTTAGTTGTTTCTAGTAGAATTTGACCAGATATTTTCACCCCAAAATTAGTTTACAAAATTATTTGTTTTCTTTCTAAATTTACTATTTGGAGTTATTATTAACATTAACATTTATAGCTTATTAACATTTTTATTTCCTGGAAAAACTATATATGCTTTGGATTCATTTTAAGAAAATGAAAACTGATGAGACAAAGAGGTCTTTTAATTTTTATTTGTTTTAGTTGTTTTTTTGTCTGCGTAACTGGCAAAACAATAACAGTCACTTGGATATTTTGCGCCATTACTGAAATGAATGGCACAAAATATATAAAAACCAACATTTATTTTCATTAGAACTGATTTTTTTGAACATTTAACTACAACAAACCTTGAATGACAATATAATTAGACAAAAATTAAATCAAGATTATGTACCATTTAATAGGTCATCATAAAGTTTTACACTTTTTTGTTTTTAATGTTTCAATAAAGTGTCACATAGATTTTTTTTATTTGGCACAATTTAAAGAATTTTTGCATTTATGTTACCAACATTTATCTCAACTCATTCACCCTCTTGGATGAGTTGGATCGCAATGCATTCTGGGATTACCTTCTTGCAAAAAGAAACATGCGCCGTTGCTAGATTCTGGCCTGGACGCTGTATCATAGCAGGCAGTGTAACGTGGTCGCCTACCGTTTAAAATGCACTTATGATGCCTTAACATGCTTCGTAGGTAGGCAGCTCACTAGATTTTGGAACAAGTGTGCACATACAGAAACTTTGCAATTTTGCGCGCGCGCGCATGTGTGTGTATGTGCAGTTGTGCCAGCGGCTGCACCAGGACTGCCTGAGATACAAGCGAGGTGTTATCTCATTTCACAAAGATCAGGCCTTAACATTCCAATGAGGGTCACCGTTGACCCGTTGAGTAGCATCTAAAGAGAGCAGCTTTTTTGCCTCTGTCCATCATTTACACAGCAGTCCATTAAAAAAACAATCAGCATAGTGTTCACGTGAATGCAAGGCAAGCGACAGCGTCCTTTTTCTATTGGACGGGTTTCACCCGAAGCGTTTTGAAACTTTGCTTTCACTTCTCAAAAGAAATCGAATTTTGTTGAAGTTTACAGTCTTAAAGCAACTATTCAGGTCTGTATATCTTAAGGATTGTCAAGATTTTTTCAAGAAAAAAAAGTTACTTATTTTTGGTAATTTGTTCTTTTTTATGGAAGAGGAAAAAATCAAATTTGAAACCTCGTCGGGTTTTTGTACCACTATAATCATTCAAGAAATCATGGTGAAAAAAAATCATATTTACTGTGTATTTACCTAATTTCTTATTCCGTGCCTTATTATGTGTTTCATAATCCAATAGGTTTTAGAGATTTGACCTGAAATATCTTATGTACTATTTTGTGGGATTGGTGAAAGGGTTGATTTTATTTGATCTTTATTTTGATTCGTTTTGTTGTGTAGCTCTCATAGATGTGTATTTTGTGGGGATTCAGTACCATGTGGTCTTAATATGATGTGCGACGTAAGTTATGATGTATGGTGCTGTGAATGCTCTTTTCATTTTTCTCGGTTAGAAAAATGAAGGGTGAACTCAAATGTTCAGAGTATATGCTGTGGGCCTCCATTCTCCTCACTGCTGTGAGCATGTGTGTGTGTGTGTGTGTGTGTGTGTGTACAGGTGTTTGCTTTGTTGCGTACCGTTGTTACATGCGGACTTCGTGGGCTGAAAAAATCCTCCCAACTTTGAAATCAGAGCTTATGGAGGTTGCTGTAGACTTGCATATTTGTATGATTGATTATGTGATAATGCTGTGATGAGCATATCTGTGACGTTTTGTGTCGGAAAATTCAACGACACTTTTAAAAGCATCTTGAATTATGTTATCTGAATTTACTTAAGCATCACACTTTGAATCGAACATCTACACTGTAAAACTTTGCTGCAGTTTTTTCAGCAGGTTTGCCAGTACCTTACTGTAGATTTAATTACTACTTAATATACATTCCAATTAGTACTGTTTTCATTTACTTTAATCAAAATTAAAACACTTTGACTTTTGAGGTTCAAAATGAGCAAGAAGAGAATGGCATTAGCACAGCAACACTGCAACAAATGACATTCTTCCTAAGCATTTTTCTCTTGTTTTCTGTAAAAAATATTTAAAACTGATTAAATTACGATACATTTACATAACAAGAAAACTGACCCAAGATATTTAGTCTTGTTTTATGAAAGAAAAATATATAACCTAGGTAAGTTTATGCTTAATTATTTAATTGTACATTAAATTTACAGTATGTTACTGGCAAACCTGCTGCGAAATTACAGCAAAGTTTTACAGTGTAGTCAACAAAGATACAGACCGACTTGAATGGCTTTTCCAAAATTCTGTAGTTATTTATTAGTATTTATATAAAACACTTTCAAGATGCAATGCAGCGTTTGTTGCTTTTCATGAAATTGCGAGAAAAAGCCGTTTCACACCAAGAACAATAAAAATGTCGAGAACTTTAAAGATTTGAAAATAATTATACATTTATAAGAATCACACCAAAACTATCATTTACAAGAGGAACAATATCAATGGGATCTTTTTCAGACGTTTTTTCCAACTGATGAACGATAAAATCACATCCAGTCAGAATCCATTTCAATTTAAACGGCCCCGCGCATTTAAAATAATAGTAAAACTGCAGAGCGCGAGCTTAGAATAAATGTAACGTTCTCGTTATGTGAACAGGACATAAATGTGTTGACTAGAAAATTTACAGAAATTCAAAGAGTCTGGGAACCTTAACAATGTCTGGAAAAAAATATTCTAAACTGATCATTTTTAAACAGTTTTCGTGAAACTGTCTTAATCAATCTAAATATCAAAAGTGCTTAAAGAGAGACCGAGAAGCCCACAGCATCCACTCTGACATTTTGCGATTGAGCGACAATGATATGCCTGAGATCTCCAATTGTGTGTTTTGAAGTTGTTATGCTTATTTGCTGTATCTTATAATTGATTATTTTTAAGGGGTTTCATTCTTGCTGTTGCGATACTTATTTGTATTATTCTTTCATTTGTTTGTTGTTTTTCTTTATTTGGAGTGTGAAAACTGGTTCAAGATTGTTGTCTGTCACTCTGCCTGTTCACAACAGCAGTTCTGAGTCTGTAGTGTCCACTGATGCATGCGCAGGGGAGCGAGAAAAGCTCCCATCACTAAAGGTCAGGTCCATCGTAAGCGTCGCGAAGTTGAAATATACACGCGGCCGTGCGGCACAACGACCGCGAATCCGGCTGCAACGCTTTTTTATTTATGAACAGGAGAAAAGCCAGTCTCCATAAACGCATCACAGAAGTCAGACGACGCCTCATAACGTTTATTTTCGATCCATGTCTTGACTCAGGCAACCACGTTCCGCCATGTCCGACACGTTTTTTTTTTGTCACGGTCACTCAGACAGTTACATGTAGTTTTTTTCCAGGTTTTTTACTACAAAAGTCACAAATAATGCAGGACCAAAGTTTATGTGCCTTTCATCTAGCTTATTTGTAACTTATTTCCTGGCAGTATATCAGAAAACGTCAAACTTGTAGTTTCCGCTTTCGGTCATTGCTACGAGAAATGCGTGTCCCGCTGTATGTATACGTTTATGGTTTCGCTCAAAACTCAGACGGTCAAGCCATATCCCTCGCAAACTAGGCTCATGTACAACACTGAATGTGTTACGTGGCCCTTATCGATTCATTTGAACAGCCTCACGCTTTAAGTATTTCATAAACGGATTCGGGTAGTTCACAATCTTGACGAGAACTTCGGATGACAAGGCACAGTTTCGTTATATTTCTTCATAAATACCATAACAAAGCTTTACTCGGAAATGTGTAAGACCATAAACCTCTCGAAAAACCAAAGGACTTGAATTGGAGACAATGCTGCACTATTTAGATGCAACAGAAATAGTTTACTGTTCATTTTATTGCTGTATTACGACCCTTACAATCTAAACTTCAAATTTCAGCCATGATGCTTTCTATTTTCTCATGTACTAAATTGTTCTGTGTAATTTGCATTAACGGGAGGGGATAAATTCAATTAGTTAACTGAGGCGTCATTCAAACGCAAGGCGCGTGCAAAAGTGCCCGAGTCCACCTCAGGACGTCCGACACGCGACGACTTAGCTAATTTATAGTTTTTAATGAATGTTTCACTACCAAAATAAAACAAATGCTGTACATATGTGTTCCCTTTTATTTTATTTTTGTTACCTGGCCAAAAAAAGGTTTCGGGGAACAAGATACCGACACACCGATATGAGCTGGTTTTTATATTTATGGATATGAACAGGAAAACACCAATTTTCTTCTGTATTTTGATATCATACCAGTACCAGCTTTTATTTGTAAAGCAGTTCATGTGACGTGTGAGAACTTGGGGTGAGACAGGAGTGTATCCAGTTTATGGGTTTGATGTAATAAATGCAAATAGAAGATAAACTATTAAAGAAACATATTTTCTAATTTCTGCCGTGCATGATTGAGTGGAGATTTGATTTGTATTTTTTGTAGAAAGTATTTCTTCTTCTGTTTATGAATGGCTTATTATTATTATGCATAATCATTATTAGAATTATTATTAATGCCCACCCAGAGTCTCTGCTGACGTTTTCCTAATCGACTTTAATTGTAGCATGCCTTGAATAAATGTCATGACACCTGTACTTCGCTTTGTCCTCTGCGTCTTCATGTCTTTCCTTCCAGATGTGTCCTAAATCCAGCAGACCTCCTTTCAGGCCCAATACTCGCAAACACAGTTTCTGCCCGACAAGACTAAATGGGTGATGTGTGTTTTGTATGAGTATTGGAATGGAGGTCTGGTTGTGTCATTGCCTCTTCTTCTAACCTGTGCTGCTTTTAACTAACTATCTATTCATTTCCTCTGCTGTCTGCTGCTCTGTGTCTAAACCTGCTCCGCTTAACACTGTCTAAACCCAATGCAGACAAAAGCACATTATAACCAACCTGATCTCACGGGAGTTCGTAACTATTTTACGAGGCGGCAAATTTGTATTATGTGAATCGTACAAAAAAGGTTAAAAGCTATATTAATGCCCCTCCTCTAACCACACCCCTAAACCTAACATCACTGATGCAAAAGCAAATAATACTAAAATGTACGAATACGATTGTTCGAATTCATACAAATTAGCCACTTCGTAAAATAGTTATGAATTCCCATGAGATTGTTGTTATAACTGACCTGGACCTTCCTTTTCATCATGTGTTTAGGAAGTTACAGGTCACGGAAAGGTATTTGCTATTTTTTTAAGTTTATGAAAGGTTTGCATTAAGGCTGGGTATCGATTCTGATGTTCCGATTCCGATTCACAAGCTCTCGATTCGAGTCAATGATTAGCCTATAGATTTAATACAAATCCTATACAGTATTTCTAAAAAGGATCAGTAAACATCAGATTACAATGGTGAATTAAAAAGCGAAACGAAGAGCCACAAACCTGTATATTAAACTGCCTCTTATGTGAAGGTGAAGTTAAATTCGACCGCATCCGCCATGCAAAGAAAAAACGATAGAAACGCTCCCAGTCCCTGTTGTAACATCCACCCTTTGTAAAAAATAAAGTGACATCTAGGGGATAGTAGTAAAAATAACTTTCACGTTAAGGAATGTTCAGTGCGTGAAATATGAAAGAAAATCGTTTAAAAAACGATCAGTCGATTTTTCGATTTTTTTTTTGCCGAGTCCTGTGAGCCGCACAGTTCTTGAACATACATTTCAAACTTCTTTGAACACTGACACACAGAGAGTGTTTGGGACTGACAAAAATGAATATCTAGTGACTGGCAGCTTCAAGAACAGTAAATCATAAAATATTAGTGTATATATTTTGTAGGCGTAAGAAACGTTTTGAACAAAAATGGTTCACTGTGTAATATGTAAAATGCATATGTAGAATACATATGAAATAATATGTAAAATATTTAAAGTTATACCATAGTCTGTTTGAAATACTGGATTCTGATTGGCTGGAAGGTGTGCATTAAAACCGTTTAATGCACAGGTAGTTCCAGTCAGTTTGATCAATGTTTGAAATTGGCTGAAAAATAACTGTTTAGTTTCACCTGTCTGATCCAAAAATACACTGTAAACATCAATAACAGCTTTAATTTGGCAAATGACCATGGTATGAGCAGGATAATCCACAGCTAGCCGTGCATTTAAGGATTTTAATGCACCTCACGGTTCTTGGCCTCCACAGTGTGGTAATGCACGGCTAACTGTGGATTATCCCTTACGTATTATGTTTTCTGGGATGTAATGGACTAGTTGCACAAAAAGTTGCACATAACACTTTTCCCATAAAGTGTTATGCAATATAAATTACTCTGCCGACTCTGGCGTCCCAAAAGCTCACAGGCGCCATCTTGTACAAGTAGCGAATTGCAACAATAACATTTTTCACACAAATGAAGTGGTTAGATTGCAGATGTAGATTTTATTAAACAGGCGCACATTAATAAGTTAGTCATTTCTTCTGTACAAAAGTTATTGCAGATGACAATTGATCTATTTTTCACTATTAACCGTGATGCCATTCTTTCTCTCATGGATTTTTTACATTTTGCTATATGACAATTTTATGTGTCACATACTTTATTAGTATGTGATGTTAAGCTAATAAGATGCTGATCTAAACAATCTAAACATCAAAATATGGATAATTATGGTCTTATTCATATTTTCATAAATCCTGGAATGTTGGGTGGTCCCCGCGGTTCAAGCCTCGGCTGGGACAGTTTGCATGTTCTCCCTGAGTCATCATGAGTTAACTCCGTGCACTCCGATTTTCTCCCATAGCCCAAAGACAGTCAGGTTAGGTTAACTAAAGATTCTAAACTAACTTGTCTGAGTCAACTTGAGTAGACTGACTTGTGTTTGGATTAACTGGTTCCATACATAATAATAAATAAATAAATATGGTGTGTGCGCGGTCCATTCGGAAGGACCCCTGATATTTACAGTGAAATATTTATATACTGTAAGTTGTTTATGTTTTGAAAAAATATCAAATCACATAAATACTTTCATTCAGCAGGTATTTTGAAATAACTCTAAAATAACCCTGAAAGTCCATGCACAAGCTGATTTTAGTACATTAAGAAGGGCATTGTTTATTTGAAGGTTGCAAAAGCATGAAAAGGTAACTGTAAACCTACAGTATATATATATCTACCAGAGTTACTAGATCTGCGCAACAACAACAGACCAGTGACCCAACTGTAAACACCAAAACTCAAAATATGCTACTATTTTTTACTTTTATATGACTTCTTATATACTAGCAATAATCCTAGAGAGACCTGCCAATCTGTTACCATGGAAAATAGAAATAGCCAAGTTTAAAGCCAGTTACCCTCTCTCACAAAAATGTGCTAATTTCTTTATCTCTAAAGAATATCACAGACCGTAGAAAATGGTGCACTAAAATACACTTTATTTACTTACACTGAGTACACGTTCATAAGTTTACTTAAAGTGCTCCATTTACACACATTAAAGTGATGCTTCACCCAAAAATAAATATTCTGTCATCATTTACTCACCCTCTTGTCATTTCAAACCTGTACGACTTTCTTTCTTCCGCAGAACACAAAAGAAGATATTTTGAAGTAAGTTGGTAACCGAAAAGCACTGGAACCCGTTCACTTCTATTGTATGGACACAAAACCAGTGCAAGTGAATGGGGGTGAGTTAACAACATTCTTCAAAATATCTTCTTTTGTGTTCTGCGGAAGAAAGAAAGTCGTACAGGTTAGAAATGACAAGAGGGTGAGTAAACGATAACAGAATATTTATTTTTGGGTGAACTGTCGTTTTAAGTTTGAAGTTAATATACAAAAAAATATAGGCCCGGTTTCACAGACAAGGCTTAGCCTTAACCAGGGCCCAGTTGCATAAACTTAGCCGCTAAATTAAGACTTTAAGTGTCTTAACAGCTAGTCTCACTGACTACCAATTAGTTAGCGCTAATCAGTCTTACTTTTCATATTTCAATGAGCCCAATCTACCTTTTTATATGACTGATTTAAATAAATTATGACCAGTCTTGAAGAAAAAAATAGGTGACTAACATCTAAGACTAGTCTTTATGAAACCAGCCCCTGCCTTAGTTAATTTAGGCTATTTAAGTCACTTTTAAATAAATGCCGTAGAAAAAAACATTACTGATGTGCATCTTGAAACAAAACAATGACACTGACATATTTTAAGATATGTCAGGGCAAGTTATTTTCTGTTAAGACTGCTCAAAATTCATTTCATAGTCTGGGATTAGTGTTAAGCCTTGTGAAACGAAGGCATAGTCTCAAAACAAGTACTTCTACTGTCTCAGAATAGCACTTGTTTTAGATAAACAAGTTTATCTTAAAAAGTACGAAAAACTTATTTTTTTGTATATAAAGTACAAAATTAGTGCTCGAAAGTAGAGCTCTTTAAATACATTTAAGTGTTGTTTTTTCATCTGGGTTGGCAACACTGCTACCGACTGAAACCAATCTGCAAATGCAAGTTTTGGACACCAGAGGGCAGCAGCACACATACAAACCAGACCAAACCAGGAAACCTCTCAATTATTACATTAAAATGTAAGAGATCAGTATGTTTCGTAAATCTTTTCAAAGAACACTTTTGTGATATATCTGCCATTTGCTAAATGTTTATTTACTTGACAGCAGATCGACAATAAACAACCTTTAGATCAAATCTACAACTCTTGGGAGCACGCGTTGCTTATGGCTAAATATCAATCTCTTTTCAGACATCAGCATAATGCATCATAGCAAAACCACATACATTCAAAAATCTATATTTAAAAGTCCAATATGGATTTAAAGTGATACTTAACTCAAAAATGAAAATTCTGTCATCGTTTACTCGCCTTCGAGTTGTTCCAAATGTATATAAATGTCTGTGTTTTGATGAACACAGAGAAAGATATTTGGAAGAATGCTTGTAACCAAACAGATCTCAACACCCATTGACTCCCATAGTAGGAAAAAACAAAGAAATGTACACATTTGGAACAACTCGAAGGTGAGTAAATGAAAATAGAATTTTTGGTTGAAGTAACCCTTTAAGTGTGGATGAGTGAAATGCTGTTTCGATAGACGGAATTTCCCACAGCAAGGCTGCAAAAGAATAAATTAAAAATGAAAGACATCATTAAGATGAAATTGCTATCTCCCATCCCTGTTCAATACAGAACAGAGGGTATCAAACATTGAAAGGCCCTAGTCACGTGAATCCGCAAGTCCATGATGTTAATCGTGTTTCTGGTAAATAGATAATTTGGGGGAGGTGTTGGGGGATGGGTGAAGTGGTTTGTGTCTATATGAGATTAGACTACTCAACTCAGTGGTGCTAATGCATACAACTGCATCCCGCAGCGGGTTTGAGGTGGTGGAGCTTGACATGGATGCTTTTGACACCTATCCTCTCTTCTTTATCCGCTACGTCATCGGCTCACATTAACCCGGGGTCATGTCGGGCGCGAGTCTTTCCTCAAAACAAAAGTAGTTAATATTTCAAATCTAGATTAAATAATGTCTTTTCTTTGGCATGCGTCAGTGGTGACTCGGGTCAATAATTAATTGAATCACTCATAACATAAGGGGAAGTTGCGCAAATAGATCCTTCACTGCGCGCGCCAGATGATCCTCTTGTTCGGGGCTGCAGCTGGAGACTCGGGCTGTAAAGGAGCAGCCGTATGTGACACAAGTCATCCATCCCTAGTTACAGTGACACATTGCTACAGCAGATGGCTCGGTGGGACTGCCAGTCTCAGACACGTACACACATGCCATCTCAAATTTCTCACTCCCCAGCGGAGACAAGTTGCCAGATGACAAAGATACGCCTGAACGTGCGAGATGGACCATGCGAGACGCGCCACGCCCGGATAACGTTACCTTCGCGTCCATCATGATGCCTAGTTTCGAGGTTGCCAGATCTTACGAAAAATTAAACAACCTGCTTTGGCAAACGACTCCTTTTGTAGTGCGTTGATGTACTTGAGCATGAAAAACACAGGTTTGTTGAAAAAGACTGTTGCGCTTACAGAAGGTGGGGATATTTGACAAATGTTATTAGTGGTCATTTGGTTTATTGCAACAAGTGCCTTATCTGCACTTATCCACACAGAAACGCAAACAAAGTGCACAAAAGCGTAGCGCTCTTTGGGGCGCAGACAAACAATGACGCTGACTCGCAAAAATGAAAATTATGTGAAAAGCAATTTGGTTACAACCTCTGTCATCGCTTTAAAGCAACACTAGAACTTTTGCTCACAGGTTCCCCGTGTGGTTGATAAGTGCAATTGTCTGTTACCAGTGTCGTAAATAATGTCGCTGTATAAGCTTCCCCGCCGGCAGTGCAATACATGTGAATTTATTTACTAAGCTGATGGAACCGGCGAATGCAGAAACGTTTGGAAACCATGCGGCACTCTTCCGCCATAAGGGGATGGGCGGGGCTGTGTGTACCGACCCGAACACAGAACTTACAGAGTGTGGTTGTAGCCGCTATGAGGAGGTAGCAGCGGCAGTAGAATCGGTCCGGTTAAGAGTTGTTCTACCACTAAAATAATTTTAGAGACATTATTTTAAGGTCGAAAAACTGCAAAGTGTTGCTTTAAAAATCACAAAATAAAAGCAAAACATCAAGCTGACAATCGTAGAAACAGAGACAACAACAAATTATATCATGTCTGATGAATCTTTACACCAGTACATTTACAGACATTTACGTTCACATAAAACACAAGGCAATGCAAAAAGAAGCAAGCGAGACAGCCCAGATATAGAGTTGAGATCTGGAATACATCTGCCTTGTAAAAACATCTGATAAACGTCTTTGAAAAGTCAGTTCTAAATCATAACATTACATTTTAGCATTTGCCAGACGCTTTTAACCAAAGCGACTTACATCGCAATAGAATATACATTTGTTTGAAAGTACGTATATCTTCTAGATGTCTATAACGTCTGACATCAAATAGATAAAAAGATATCAACTCAATGAGAAATTCATTATGGTAACTAATATTTGTAAGTTGAATTGACTTAAAATTTGAATGGAACCATTTTTAAGATGAACCAACAAAAAACAACAAACAATATTAAAGGTATGGCAAAATGCTCGCTTTTGTGTAACCCTGTTGAAGAAAGAGGGTTAATCCTCATACCAGTGTGATATTAGGGTGACATGTGAGCCGCTTGAAGGCCTGGATTCCTTGCATTTTTCAGTAACGGGCTGGAGGAAAATCACTCGGGCCGTACGTCCCATGACCACCATGTGAAAGTCATCCCCTCTGAAGTCGTACCAGCATCTGCCAAGACCCAAAATCCCATTCATTCACATTACATTAAGCATTCTTACTCTGTCACAAGTGGAAACCACACATGCACACTGAGATCAACATGGTGCATTCTTCGCTTTCTTCACACTAGACATAATTCTATGTAGAGTATAGTCTGAACTAAAAGAAGCTGAGCAATATTACTTTGGAAACATGAATCTTTAGGAGCGAGTGACTAAAGCTGGGGAGCTTTGTGAATACACGATGCTGTAACTGTGGTAAGTGACAGGAAGCTCTTGAATGTGGAGTGTTTTTGTTGGTCGTGATGTCACACCAGCGTGTCACTGATACACTGATGTTAATGAGTTGCTCTGTGTGTTTGAAGGGTGTGGGTGAGGATCGACGGGACTGAAATAAGACTTCACAGCACTTGAAATCTAGTCTACCAAATTAATTTAACCCAATGACGAGAGAACAGTTCATGCAGCTTTATGTCTTGGCACGCTCACCTCTTTCATTGAGTATGACCGATTTCTCGGTTATGTTTTATTAAAGGTGAAAACTCTGTCATCGTTCATTCACGCTCATGAAATTCAAAAATATATGAATACGGAATATAAATCGTTTTCTGTGGAACACAAAAGAAGATATTTTGAGAAATGTCTCAATGGTTTTGTGTCCATACAATGGAAGTCAATGTGTCCATACAATGGAAGTCAATGTTGTTTGGTTACCAACGTTCTTTAAAATATCTTCTTTTGTGTTCTGCAGAAGAATTCAAGTCATACAGGTTTGAAATGACACGAGGGTGAATAAATGATGAAAGAATTTTCATTTTTGGGTGAACTGTCCCTTTAAGAGTTTAGTGTCTTAACTGCATTTTCCATCTTTGTCCATGCGTTTAAATCTCTGCCCCGATTTTCCCTGATAATCATAACAAAAAATGTGAAAAAGTTTGCAACAAGTCTATCTCTAACTGAAAAAAACTGAAAAGTAGATTAAAAGATAAAAGTGGATAAAAATGTATTTGCAAAATTGCATTCTGAATCGGTTCATGTCATTGCCAAAGAGCAGCTGGGCTTTTCTGGATGGTGGCCTTAAATCTTAAGAGCGTGCTGATTGGGTGATGGGACAAATCCAACAAAGAGAGGCTTTCATGGGGAGAGAAAGCTATCGAGCAGGCAGCGGTCCAGCCTGTAGAGTCGAACTCAAGCACTTCAGTTTCACCAGCGCCGATCTGTTCCCTGGCACCCCACCAGATACTCTAGCAACTGAGAGGAAACACGGCTGTCTGTGTGACACTAGAACAACTGATAATCCACATACTTATAAATACACTTTTACAGACAGACAGTCTTAACAGAAGTTTTATGACAGTAGTTGTGACGAGTGAGGTGTTTCTCAATCTCAGGATTTCTCTTTCTTGCTATTTGGCAGGTCTTAACTGGTTTAGTGAGCTTTCAGTGTCATTGTGATTGTTGACCTTGAGTCTGTGACTTCAAGTGTCTCTTTATGGGGCTTAAATGCTTCATTACACTTGGAATTTGCTGGTAAAATGCAGAAAAATGTGCTGGAACAATGGCGTTGTTTAATTTACAACTTTAACGTTTACACCATTGGGACACTTCAGGCCGAAATAAAAATTCTGTCATCATTTGTTCATTCAAAACCTGTTTATGACTCTACCACACAAAAGAAGATATTTAGAAAAATGTCTGAGTGGTTTTGCATTCATACAACGGAAGTCAATGGGGTCCAATGTTGTTTTGTGTTCTGAAGAAGAAAGAACGTCATACGGGTTTGGAATGAGAGTGGTAAAATAATTAATGTAAACAAAAACTAGTCATGCAGCACTATCAGCTTTACAGGCTGAAAATACACAAGAGGAGGCTTGGTTAAATCAAATTAAACATTGCACAATCCATCATATGATTAAAATGACAGTGTGGTCTAAGATGTTTTACATAATGTATGCGATGTATGAGATTCCATATCAGAGGGACCAGGAGATAAAATCAAAAAGAAAACAGAAGGAAATGTAGGCAGCAGCGTATGATGTTGTTTGTACCCATCTGCTCATTCATAATGTAAAAACAGACTCCGTCTGGACACTGTTCAGGGCTTTGTGTCTTTTGAAATGTTTCTTTTGCATCCACACAGATTAAATCAAATAAAGTGTACTGCAGGAGACGGTACGACCGTCGCATAACAACTGATATGATTGTGGAATTATATCTACATGATATAAACGTAAAGGGACAGTTCACCCAAAAATGAAAATTCATTAAGCATTTAATCACCCTCATGTCATTTTGAACCTGCATGACTTTCTTCGGCAGAACACGAAAGAAGATATTGTAAAGAACGTTGGTAACCAAACAACATTGACCCCCTTTAACTTCCATTGTATGAGCACTGAGACATTTCTCAAAATATCTTCAGAAGAGTCATATAGAGGTTTAGAATGACATAAGGGTGAATAAATAATCACAGATTTTGTATTTTTGAGTGGACTCTCATTTTAAACGTTGAAGTGTTTTCATTGATCTTTTTATGTATGTGCAGATGTGGATTTGATGCGTTTAATCCGGGGTTAAGCAATGTTTCACACAGGGGTGATTCACAAAGTTATACAGTGTTAATCGATGCGTCGCTAAAACGTTACAGCGAGTTGTTTAGCAACAAATAACCAAAACCTCTATAAATAGAATAAGAAATTAAGGCCCAGTTTCACAGACAAGGCTTAAGGCTAGTCCAAGACTAAAAGGAATACGTGACTTGTCTTAACCGAATATAACTTGCCCAGAAATATCTTAAAATATATCAGTGCCATTGTTTTGTCTGGAGATGCACAGCAGTAATGTATTCTTCTAATGCATTTTTATAAAAGTGACATAAATACCTTAATTCAACTAAGGCGTAGTCCCGGTTTAAGATAAACTGTGTGAAACTGGGCCAAAGAGCTTTGTCAAAACTTTCCTGTGACGTTTTAATTCGGCATCTGAAAGAAAAATGTGTTCAGCAGTGACAGCCGATGGAAACAGTGCAGTCGAACCTTATTCACACATTACAATTCCAACAGGACACATTCACTAAATGACATTGAGTTCTCTGCAAAACGGCAGTTTATTTCTTGTGGCGCCAGTTTTCCATCAAGGCCGGTTCCCCTACAAATGTTCTGCTGACAGAAAGCTGAGATAAGCACCGACAGGCGTCATATAGCCCAGCTAATACAACAGATAACGCAATAAACCGTAGAGCCCTTGGGAATGTTCATTCAGAGAGAATTTTTGCACTTTTGTATTAGTAAAGGATGGATGAGGTAATGGTCGAGTTATTAGTGCAGAGTTTGATTCTCCAGGGGTTGACTTTTAAGGCGCAGTTCTGCCAAATAAATTCTGTCATTATTTGTCCAGTATGTGTATAGAGGGGCGAGTACACATACCTGGAGCACATCACACTCATAGCAAAGACCTGAAGCACAGTGACGTCCCGTCTCTTTATTTGCTCTGCCGTAATTCCATTATTTACAGATAAACACAGAAACTGTGGAGCTGAACAGCTCACGTGGAATAATAACCGGTTATCTGAACCCACGGAAGGGGTTAAAAGCGGAAAATAGTTCAAATTCCAGACATCAGCTCACCTTACACTGATCATACAAATTTTAAAACAGGTTGACCAAACTAACACAATTTATGATCAACATTACAAGACGTTTAAAATTGGATGTTCACCTTTTTTTATTCATTAATAATGATAATTATGATCATTCATATTATTTGTATTACCTGTTATGCGTCATGTCTTTGTGTATTTGACACATTTGATTCTTCAGCTAGCTTTTTTAAAGGGATAGTTCCCCCAAAATGACTTTCGTTCTTCTGCAGAACACAAAAGAAGATATTTTGAAGAAGGTCGGTAACCAAACAACACTGACCTCCACTGTATTGACACAAAATAACAAAATATCTTCTTTTGTGTTCCACAAAACAAAGAGTCATATACAGGTTTTGAACAACATGAGGGTGAATAAATGACGGAATGTTTTTATTTGGGGGAACTCTCAGATGTCCCGACAGAAATTCTAATGGTTTCCATTAAAATACCATTATGAACCATTAGCTTTTCCCATTGAAACCAGTGTGTTTGGGCTTTATTCCAGTAGGATTTCATGGTTTCTGCTGGTTACCATCTGCCAGATAACATCGCACCAATAGAATTCATTACATACTGTAGACACCATTATAGCTTCCATTAAAACCAACATAATTCCCATTATAACAATTACATTTTCTATCGTGTTTGAGCAAGGTTCTGTTTTTTTCAGCAGGGGTCATAGCACAACTCTCCACAAGTTGAATGATTTGATGAATAAAAGACAGAGCTTCACCAACGCTTCTTATGTCTTCCAGTTTTGTATGTTGCATTGCCCACTTCCTGTTTTGTGTAGTTTTGTAGTGCAGTAATGATGTCACATGTAACATTTAAAGACAGGAAGTAAAAAATAGGGCGTTTGGGGGAAAAACGACAGTTTTGAAAAGAGCTATTGTACTGTGACTGCATCTAGCTAAACCGATTAGACCACATGCCTCATGAAACAACTTCCAGCACCCAAAATGAGAATTAAATATAAATAAACAAAATAAACGTTTTAAATTGCTTGATAAAGCTTTAATTTATCTATAGTAACACAGTTTCCAGCTGTGGTTTATGCGTCCAGAGTACATTACACAACATCTACAAAACAAACACAAGATATTCAAAAGAACTGAAGTTTGTCCAGCCTTACTACTGCTGAAATAGGAACAAAAATCGTGGAGGATAAACAACCACTGGATAAATTAAAGCTACATGAAGCAGTGTACGCAACGGTTTTCAACCAAACTTCATAAATAAACTGTACATTTCCTTAAAAAAAAAATGATGCTTCAATTTACAGCACATAAAAGAAGCAGTGGATCACGACCAGACTTTTTTTTGTCTCTGACTGGTGACCGTAAAGTGAGCAGTAGTTTCTTTCGGTCGATTTGCTCGGTTATGATAATTGAACGCTGACATGTTGCATTAAGAGTGAAAAGTGAAAATATATTAAACATAGCACAAGACATGACACTTTAAAGGTATAGTTCAGTTTAAAATAAGCCCCCATTGAGTTTCCATAGTAGGAATAAAAAGGACTATGGAAAGTCAATGGGGGCTTATTTTAAAGTGAACTACACCTTTCAATGTATATTGGCCATGTCTCAAATCCTCGCGAGTTGCCTGCCTGCACTCTCATGCATCACGGGTGGATTCGAAATATGGCGATCAAAAATGTACTCATGTCCGCATGTTTTCACACGACACCATGTGGGTCACCAGCCATCTATAAAACTCTATCGACAAAGATACAATTGAACACATATTGAAAAAAAAGTCCAACTCCCCACAAGGTATTTTGATAAAACAATCCATCCAGAATTGTGATATCAGGTCATAAGCTGCAGTAAGAACCGCTTACAGCCACACAGAAACGAAAAGTCTAAACAGGAAATTTACAGTGCAATGTAGACTTTCCAAAAATGAGGTCAATTTACGAGTTACTTATTGACACGTTTCACAAACATAAAATAAGAAACCGACAGATCTGGGTTGAAAATCAACAGAGGAACTGTTGAAAAACCCAGCATTCCTCTTCCCAAACCAAAGCGCTTTTGTTTGTGTTATGTGTATCAAGTATTACTGATAAGCAACGGATAAACAATGAATGTGTTCATGCAACGGTACGTTTACCAAGCCCAAAAACTCTGAAACCCAGACAGAACAAATTTTAACGTAAAAAGTCGTTCATAAAAGTTGTTGCACAGAATTATTCGCGAAACCATTCTTCTGTCCATTATTGCCTAATATTCAACGCATACATTTACGAAAGTACGTTTTACAGATTATTCGATTGAATGCGAAAATGAACTAAATGTTCTTACGAAAAACATTCTGTTTATGTTTTACGAATGAAGCCCACTGTTTGTGCGATGTACAGCGTATCTGAAAAAAGAAAACATTTGAAATGTTTATTATAGTAAATCTGGACTAAAATGGGTCTGGAAGCGAATAGTTCCGATTCACAGCCTGAATATAGCAGTATTAATCCTATAACTTGAGTAACTCATTATTGCTAACTGATTTATTCCCGACTCTTACTTAAACTGCCACGTTAAGTATAAGAGTATTTCTTGGCTTCGTGCACAAAACCCAAAGTTTTCATCAGAACGAATTCATTCTAATAAAAAAAACCGAAGAAATACTTATAAAATCAATTTGGCATTGGGCTAAAATGGTGTCTTGAACTCCGAATGAGAAAAACTGAATGGCAGCTTTGAATCAAGGCACATGCACGTCGCTCACCACACACAGTGAGTTTGTGAATCTCAGTGAAGTTATCTTTAAAACAATACTGCCAAGTGTTGGCATGGGTTCTTAACGATAAAAGCCATGAGTCCTGTAACAAGCGATAGTTGAAGGAATGAGAAGAAAGCGTTTTTTCAACAACAGCGTGTGGTTCTGGGAACTAAACAAGCAGTTCTTCAAGACACGACTGCTGGGAAGATACGAGGTGAAGAAGAAAATGGTGATTGTTTGCGTTTTTGCGATGCTAAATAAGTTAAAGAACGAGGAAATGACTCATATCGCTCTTGCCCACAGTGATTGTTTTGAAATGAATCAGATTGTAAACCTGTCGGCACACATCTGCCATTTATATAATCATTTCAGTCATCATCTCAGTCATAATTTCACGCCGAATTAACTAAAAATGTTGATATAAAAATCAGTTCAAGTGTTTGCGTTACGGGTTAAATTGGCTAAGTGAAATGCCATTAGATGAAATGTTTGGACAAATTAGTGAAATTGTGCGTATCCGGTTAAAAAGTTAAACATTTGCAGGAAAATACTGACAGAGCGAACGCAGTGCGAAAGAAAAATGCCCTATGTGTTAAGCAAACCCTGGACTTGGAATAAGAGTGACGAGTGCGTTTACAAAAAAGAACGAAAGAGGGGAACGAGGAAAGAAAATCAATGAAAACTTGCTTTTCAAATGGCACTCTGTCTTTGTATGCGAATAAATCAGCAAATATCATATTGAGGATAACTAAAGCTCAGACTAAACCTTTATACCTTGTGTTTAAATACTGTTCTACTTTTTCAGGCATTTACAAGTCCTGTGACGTTTGTGGACTGGATACGTGTCACGCTGTCACTTCTCCCCCTTACGTATAACCTCGGCATCTACAGAAAGTATTGCTCCAAGTGAACATAAAATGGACCTGAATGGATCGATCTCGAGAAGTCCTCACGTTTAAAAATTATGGCCAGAGTGCTTTACATTGAGAGCTAAACTGTGATAAGCAAGTGATCCGTTCAGTTTTAAAACGCTTCTGTCGTTTGACGTTGCCTCACTTCACGTTGAAACACGTTCGTGCTAATATCATCTTTAAAAGCCATACCATTAATCCAGACACATGATAAAATGGACATGTTTCATGTTGCCAGGACATTAAAAACGTAAAAACAAAAATTGGATGCGTTTCTGTTACGTTTGCGATGCTCACTGAAGTGCGGTGAAGTGCGACCACGTTATAGAGCATCATTTCCACATCGGCACCCATTCACAACTTTTGGCTCATCTAGAACGAGGCCTCGATATGTCAGAGACCTCACAGGAAAAACATAAGCACCGAGAACATAAATCATCTATTCAAGCTAAAGTCACAGGTTAAAAACTATCAGAAGTTGGAATAAAACGCAGAGTTTTTAGTTCGTTAGTCCATCTGCGCCCGGGTCTTCGCAGTCCTGTATTTTTGTTTTTGTTTTCGACCAACAGTGCATTAGTCTCTGGCACTTGGTGCTGGTTAAACATCCAAGATTTCCTCCGCTGTACCGCCGCAACGCAAGCGGTAGCGGCCCGCCCTCCAGCTGATCGTGGGGTCCCAAAGAGCGGACAGGAAGATCTGAATGGTCATGGACTCCCTGATGAACCAGGCCACTGCGTAGTCCAGTTTGGAGAAAGATGGAGGTCCACCCTTTGAGAAAGAGGAAAGCAGAGGATTACAAAATGATATTGGATACGCTCAACAATTTAAAATAAAATAAAAATTGTGCACATTTCTAATACTGAAAATGAAAACCATCTTAGTTTATAGAAATTTGCTAAAGCTTAAATAAAACCTCCTTTTCACACATTATTACAAAGCTAATATTGTTTTTCAGGAAAGTTGACAAGCACTTTTTAATAATTTTTATTGGTTAGATATTTGCAAAACCCAGTAACAAACATAAAGGGTGACTACTAATAATGACTAACAGCAAAAAAATAAAATTACGAAATATGAAGATACAAGGTTTTAGAAGCATAGCGTTGTATTTATATTTAACGCTGCGTTCACACCAAACCCGAATTAAGCGATTTGCGGGAGTAAATCACATACAAAGTCAATGCAAAGACGCGAATAGACGCAAACTCCTGCAGGGCAAAGCGAATGATGCGAAACGGGTGCCGTGATTGCCGCGAACGCACATCAATAGTTTCTTCTGCGTAAGTTGAAAATTTTCAACTATATCAAGAAATTTGCGCAAAGAGTTAATTGACACCTACTGTTTGACACGTTCAGACGTGTGAACACACTCCTCGCCATGCGATGTTTTTTGCGTCACTCACATGAAAATAAAGAACTATTCTAGCAAGTAATAAAGATCAAGGAACGCGATACTTGGTTTGGTGTGAACACATAAAAATTGTCTATCTAATATTTAAAATCCCCTTACGATGAAAATCTATTTTTTATTTGGTTTATGTCTACGTGGTGTTTAAAAATGGTTTGAAACTGCCTTTGTTTTCTACATCACAAACAAAACGAAGTTTCAGCTGTTGTGATTGGGTGGAGGCGGGGACTAATCTGCATATTTAAGGATCTGTGTATACTAAATGAACCAAGAGTGTAAAATTACATTTTAAGCTATTTAAGAGCATAGAGAAATGATTTTCACAGGACAAAAAAATGATCAAAGATGAGTTTTAAGGGATAAAATGAAAGAATACAGGGGGACTTTAAAATGCAATGAATAAAACCCGGCATTTGCTGTAATAAAGTAAACAGAAAACAAATGGAATGTGGTCTTACCTGTACTCCTCTGAGCTGAATGTAATCTGAAATGAACCAGGCCAGACAATGACACAGGAAAAACACCATGATATCCCAGCGAAACACATGATGGGCCGCCCAGCCAATGATGAGACTGGCCACAAAGCACTCAGAGATGGGCTCAATGATGGTGGCTGGCAGCATGTTGATTCTCAGCTTGGCCCACCTATAGGAGGAAATATTATAATACAGCATTTACCAAGCAGAAGTGTTTGCAACACTAAATGATGATACCACCTAATGCAGCCATTTAATAATTTTTACTACAATATGTCAACATGTTAAAAAACAGATCAAAAATAAACCATCCATGTGTTTCTAACCACATATTACAACATGACATTAAAAAAGCTGATTTGACATCCATCGTACCTGATCATGCGCGACTGGAATTGTGCAATGGAATATGAGCCCGAATTCTGCATGGCTACCTGTGTTGCCATGGCAAATTTCCATCCCCTGTAAGAGAGAAAACACATCAGTGCATGTGCAAATGAAAACGCACGCTTGCAGCTGAGACTGTTGCTTAAAACACTGCTGATGATGCGCCTGCATGCCGAATTTCCCTTTTGGAAAATTCAGTGATACTGAACACACATTAAAGGGATGTTTTGCTACTTACGCATGATCACTCATCATGTGGTATTTAGCGCAATTACATTTATAGTTGCTAAAATTCTTGGAAAAAGGTTCCCAAAAAAATAGTCATATGAAGAAGAAAAACCACTAATGCTTAAAGTAAACAAGGAAAATCAGCAGTTTGCTAAGTAGCGAAAGCGAAAAAAATGACCTGACAGAATGTGTTACTGTAAATGATTAGCACTCTGTACTGATACTTTGACACAGGACAGACTGACAGACCTGTCTGCGATGGCCTTGGCCATGAAGTAATCTTCAGCGATGTACTGCGCGAAGGCAATCAGCCCGCCGGCCTGGTCCAGGACGTCCTTCCTCATGAGACACGACATTCCCGTGACGCACTTGATTCCTGTTACATTGGCCGAGATGTAGGAACGGGGATGTGATGTTCCAAAGTACACCTGCAAGATTTCACATTGGACGTGTTTATAACTCCAATATTCACTGTCTAATTCACTAAGTATTGCTTTACAAGTGTCGCATTTATAAATACTTCTTTTGACGAGTTATTAGATTGAATGTAGTCATTTAGTTTAGTGACAATATTTATTAAAGCTGCAATGCACAACTTTTTGGGTTTAAGCTGCAATCTGTAACTTTTTAGGGGTTCAAAATATAAGGCTTTGAGCAAGTACCTAAACATTCAGTGTTGAAAACGTAAGCAATAAGGTATGTGAATCAGAGTTGTTATAGTTTTGTTTTTAATTTTATTAATATTTCAAATGAGCTTTTTTATTTTTTGGTTTTTATCTTAGTTTTAGTTACATTTTTAGAAATGTTGTTGTATGTTTTTGTCATTTTATTGTTTATTTTTCATGTTGCTATATAAGATAAGATTTTTCCTTTTTAATTTTGGTTTATTATTATAATTTTAGAGCCTTAAATTTATTTCAGTTTATTTCTGAGGCAACATTTCATTTTTTCGTTTAGTTTTTTAGTTTTTCAAAAAAATGTAGGACAATATTTTATTTTGATTTTAACAAACAGAAACGTTTTCAAAGTTTTAATTTTGTTAAACTAAAATAACCTTGATGTGAATAAAACAGCTATTGACCAATCAGAATCAAGGACTGGAACTAACCATTTTATAATTGTGTTATAAAGTACACAAGTTTATAAAAACATGTTTTTCTTTTGTAAAGTAACCTGCACTTTTATGTTTCAAACAGAGATGGCGATAGGGAGGAAAAAGTTTTAAAAATAAACAAACAAAAAAAAGATAAGTTAAAAATGGTCAAACATTCACAATGGAAAGCGGTTAATAATCGTTTATAACCATTATTACGTTTTTAGGTACGATTTTGTGTAAAATGTCAGTTTGACATAATTTGACTTCACATGTAAAGATAAGACATAAGTTAACCTGCAAAAAAAAAAACAGAGATGGCGGTAGAGACAAAAGTTACAGACTGCAGCTTTGAAAACAATTAAAAATGACCAAAAAGCACTTTTTATATACTGACCCAATGCAATATCTTGTAATTTATTGTATTCACAAACGTTGGCATCTAATCAGCATTTCACATATTTATTAGCCAGCCTTATTTATTTGTAAAAAAAAAGGAATTACGGTTTTAACCAGCCAAATAATTTTGAGCCATTGGATTCACGCTTTCCAATCCTCATGAATTAACAATAACTATCAGCAGTTTATGAATTTAAATATTGCATCGATCTGGCAAAAGAGCTTTAAAGTCCCACGGCACGAGGACTCTTCACCATACGGTGTCCCATTTTTGTTTGGAAGTTTCTAGTAACAGCCTGGAAACTACCTCAGCATTTTGACTACATCACCAAGAAATCAGAAGGTCAACGCTGAAGGATTCTGACCTGCTCCAATGTGGCGGCGAATCCTTGTCTGTCTGCCACGTAAGGGAGTCCGTGAACCAGTCCAACCTTCTCAGTCATGTGATTGGCCATATCAGTCAGCGTCTCTGGCTTTACTGTTGAATATTAGCTCACGATTAGCACCATTTTACAGTTGTTCAAGGGTCAATCTCATGAAAACATTGCCAGGTCAAGCAAGGTTAACCCAAAAATATGAGTGAGAAAAATCAGTTTAGCCCATTTGTTGGGCCATTAGGACTGTTTGCTTAATGACGTAATGGTGCTAAAATCAGATCTAGGGCTAAAATAAATCTCAGACATGCTGTTACAAGTTTTGGGTAACTTTACAATGGAAGTGACATTTATAACTTTAGAAAAAGGATTCATTTTTAATGCATTTTATGCAAGAAATATTGCACATTTCTAAATGCTTTATAGGGCCACTGTTTGTAAAGATTTTATTTCAATAATAAATATTAAATTGCTAAAAGTAAATACAAATAATTATAAAATAAAAAACAAGATATTTTCCCTAGATTCTGAGAATTCTACAAAGTTGTTTTTGCTTAAACTGAGTTTATTACATTTTAAACAAGTGATAGTTCACCCAAAAATAAAAATTCTGTCATCATTTACTCGCCCCTATGTTGTTTCAAATCTGTACACATTTCTTTGTTCTGTTGAACACAAAAAAATATATTTAGACTAATGTAGTAAACCAAACCTTTCTGGGGCACCATTGACTACCATAGTAGTTTCGTTTCCTACTATGGAAGTCAAAAGTGCCCCAGAACTGTTCGGTTACAAACATTCTTCCAAATATCTTCTTTTGTGTTCAGCGGAACAATAAAATTGATACAGATTTGAAACAACATGAGGCTGAGTAAATGATGACAGAAATTTCATTTTTAGGTGAACTATCACTTTAACATTACAATGCAGGTTAGCCAATTTACCACGAATGCCACTGTCACAGATCCAGACAAGTTCATATTTTGCTCCTTCATAAGCCGGCATGAGGTTATTTATTTTGGGGTTGATTCCCACCTTCTTCCCACCTGAAATAAGACAGAGAGCAAATGACTTCATTATTCTAACTCATCAATATCACTTTACATATATCAACAAAGCCCATCCACTTGATGCGAACAATGAAACTAAAACCCCAAAAACAGAAACATTTTTTTGTATTTTTAGTAATATTTTTTGTTAAAGAACTGACAACATTCAAGGTTTAACTGATCCTTCTGTATGTAAATTATTATAAACTGAATTTTAACATAAAATGAAAATTCTGAAAGGAATTAAGAAAGCTAAAATCTAAGCCAGTGAGTTTTTAAAGCACAGAATAAAATAAAAACATTAAAGTCTGGGTAAAGAGAATTCTGAGAATTGTTTCTAAACACATTATAGATGTTAGAAATGTATTGCTGAAACACATTACAAAGACTCAGAAGTATGTAGTGCTGAATTGTGGAGTTAAACCGTTAAACAGTTTTTCACCAATTCTCTTTTCAGGATTTTTTGGGAGGGGCTAAAACGGGGGATCGATGACGCAATGGAGAGTCCGAGCATGCATGGCCCCTCCCCAATCACTAGCGCGCTTAGCACGTGATTGGTCGAGAAGGCTGAAGCTCGAAAAAATAAAATGGCGGCCAAAACGCCCGTTGGAGCATAGTTTTGTATAAATGTACGTTTAATTTTCACTTTCAATAACTTTTGATGGCATTTCTAGCGAGAAATTAGTATTGTAGTTTTGAAATATGTGATTGGTTATAGCAAAGACGCTCTCTGTTTATAATTCGAATGGACTTCCGTTACGCTGCCTATGAAGCTCTAAGCTGCCGTGCACAAATGATATCTTGAACATTGCCGGCTGCTATTTGTAACCACAACGCGCTCTGGGTTCGGGCTAATACCGGGCCCGGAGCCTTCTCCCCGGACATGGGGAGAGTACTCCGTGTTCGGAAGAAACTGCCGGGCCCGGAGCCCTCTCTCCGGACAGCACGCCAAATACGCATACCTTTTAACCTCCTCCTGAATTATCTATATCGCGCACATTGACTCGCACGTGTTTGAATTCAAATCCTCCAATAAAACGTATTCACATAATTCACATATAGCCTACTGGGCTGGGGACTCAGGTTGAGCGATTCGAGTGGGCGTGGCTTCAGCGAGAGTCCTGCTTATTTTTCCAAGATTTTGATAACTAATTTTATTGACTTGGATGTCTTTTTCTCCATTCAAATTTGGCTGGGTGGTTAATAACACAATTTTCTGTTGTGTGACAAACTCAGAACACATATTTCAATGTCACTTTACTCGGACTTTAAACATTATAAACATCAACGCAGGTCACATGTTGCCAGCTCAACCAATAGGATTAAACAATCATCATATTGCTATGATACATTTCTAACCATTTTTGTCCCAATGTATACTTTAACATCTTGACTCTACACGGCACATTTTCGGCTGTTTGACTAGCTGACGAACACTTTGAGATGTTTAACCCAACACAACCGTCACTGACACTGTGTTTTCTAACAAGACTTCAGAGGTTGACATCGGCACACCGTCCCATCTCCCCTGACTGCTGGAGCAGTAACAGAGCAGTTAGAGGCAGTGGGCCGGATAACAGGACCCCTGAGAGACACCAGCAAGAAGCACCAGCTGCTCCTAATGAGCAAGAATCAATATCAACCCCTGTGATGTACATTTACATATACACACAAGAGTTGCGGTAGGCACACGGGGGTCGTCCCTCTCCTCTTAAGCAACTCCTACGAGGCCAAACCTTTTCCCTGCACACCGACTAGGAAATGGCTGAACTCGCGTCGAACGAGATGAGGCTGTCCCGATTCATTTTACCTTGTATTTATTTAGCAAGACAGGATTGACTTTCACATACTCACCTATAAAAAGCCTAGCATCGACGTTGGGATATTTGCCAAGTAACTTTTTGCAAACATCGATGGCCGGATCATCGTGGTCTTGGACGCAGAGCAGAATTTCATACTGTGGAAAACAAGATGCACATTTTAAGGAACCTGCTCAAAGGATGGGCGCAAAGAAAATTGGAAGGACAGTAAAACCAAAGTAACCACAAATTTACCATGATCTCATTTCAATTTGACTATAATAAAACCGTGGTTATTTTGTTCTATAGGAATGCATGGCCAGAATGAGTCAGATAGAATATATCTAGTTAATATTGATAACCGTGAGGTGCTAATATCTGCTATACGTTATCTCCTTCGGCAAAGAAGCGACGACATCTTAGTACTGTGTCAGCCGCCGTAGTGCTTTAAAAGGGAGGGGTGGTGTGAGCCGTTGGTTGCAATTTGCAACCTCACCACTAGATGTTGCTAAATTGCATACACTGGACCTTTGAGGAAAGTAGAAAATTGCACCTCATATCTCTGGTTTGTGATTCCAACAGCTGTAAAATCAAACACTACAGTACTTTGACCGAAATTCAACTGTTGGTTTGCAGAAGTCAGTAAATTTACACATGCCAAAACAGACTGGTTATGTAACATGCCTTCATACACAGAACAATGCGAGTTTCTCAGGCTGGATAAACATGCATTGTGTCGACAACTATGTTTCATGAGTAATTGACTGCTGACAGAAACAACAAGAGGCACGTAGAAGCCAAAACTGTCATGTTATTGATTCTGCATATCATAAATAAAGGCATTTTTGTTTAACTTTGATATCATATACTATTTTGTGTTTGGTTTATCGGTTACACAGTAACGAATTGTGTGCTGTAACAGAATAAAACTCCTATCAGGACGCATTGCTTTTACTACCATGATGCAAAAAAACTGTATACTCAATACACTCCAATGCAAACAGTGTGCATTACACTGGGCTGCCAATAATTCAGCCAAAAATAAAATGCTACAAAGCAGCCCGATTAGATCCCGTAATGCACAAGAAAGAAGCCACATCAGAAATAGACTCAATTGTCTATTGATCTCCTCAAAGAGGCTCATTTCTTCAAGCCACATGATAAACCGGAAAAAAGGATAATGGGTAATTTCATAATTAAAAACAAAATTATATTCATATGCTTACAAAAACAAACGTACATCAGTAAACGTTCCGCGGGGAATTTCCTGAATGCCTTCACGCACGCGTGTACATGACACAATGGTATGAGATCTTGATTTGTTAGTATCAGGGACCAGATGTTCAACTGTTAAGCGTGTTGAGATATGCATTCTCATGGTTTGTGGTAATCGCAAATCACACTCAAAATCTGACTGACAGTGTAAAAGAGCTTATTTCCGGTGAACTCCGGCCACAGACAAAAATATGCAGCTGATAAACTTAAAAAAACAAGAGCACATAGAACAAAATCAGAAAAAATAACCCAAAACTGTGGGGTTGTTCGACGATTAATCGAAATTAATCGCATCCAGAATAAAAGTTTGTGTTTATGTAATATACAGTATGTCAGTATGTAACATTCTGAAGAGTTTCAGGTCATGGACAACCCTACAGCAAAGCAAATTCAGAGCTAACCGTCAGATACCAAGAATCAAACAGACGTTTGACAAAAAGAGCTGCGCTAGTGTACCTGTCTGCACCCTGCTAAACTTCTCATGTTTTCTCATGATCGGTTCAAAGCGCAATGCCGACTAACATTCAGATAAACAGAGTACTCCTGTGATGCGTCTATTATTAACCTTTGGACCGATTTAATAAAAATAGCATTATCACACCGTCACTATTTGACCAAAAGCGGACACAGCTGAAGAAACGCCCACGTTATCAATCTAGAACCACCAATGTTTAAAGAGAGCTGAACAACTTCAGATAAGTGCTCGGCTTAGATAAACGCTTCCAAGGAAACGACTCGTCTTTTTTTGCATGTGAAGGCAATCATGAAAAAATATATTTTGCCATCTGACAGGCTTTAGAAAGGCACGTTTGATGGTGAAGTGCACTAGTGCAGTGTGCAGCTTTACTGTGTGCCGTGCTGGTTTGCCAACTTTGATGTTTGTTTGCCTTCTGTGTTCTTTGGACGGACACACCTAACCGATATTGCTGCCCGTCTGGTGCGTCCATCCAACCAATCCGCCGACAAAGCTTTAACTTCCAGAGCTCTTCTTCCAGAGTAGCCATAACACCCGGGACATCAGCACTGGGTGTTTAAAGACACCAAACCCTGACTGTGCAACAGGTGATCTCCACCTTCTCTTAGCAGATTAACTTGACTAAATATTGGTTTTAATTTTGATCCTGCTCACGTGTGTATGCTCTTTACAATTCTACTCCCTAAAACACACACACACACACAATAAAACAAACACAACCGAACAAAAGCTTTGAGAACTTTAAAACAACATTAAAATCAACTGTTCTTACAGCTAGTTTTCTTGAATTCAATTCGAATTAAAACTGCAATCTGTAACTTTATTGTTGTTAAACGATTATTCGCCATTAAACGCAATACAAGTTTGAATAAAAGTTTGTGTTTACATAATATGTGTAATGTGCATATATACATTACTTTTGTATTTATAAACACAAAAACATACACAAACATGTATATTTAGATGTATTTATTTTATATTTACTAATAATTGAAAGTATATATAAACGTTTATTTTTCTAATTTTAATAAAATAAATGCATGTATAAGTATGTGTTTATAAATACAAAATGAATATGCACAGTACGCAGACATATATTATGTAAACACAGACTTTAATTTTGGGTGCAATTAATCGTTTAAGATACTTAGATACTTGTGTTATTAAACAAGACAGAGAAATAGATTCTGAACCCGATAGACTCTTTTAAAGCTCTGACAATCAAATTTAAGCATTCTTGAATTTTCCCCGGGTTTTCATTTCGATGGTATTCGTGTCATCCACAACATCGGGTCGCAACCCCACGCGCAAATCTATCAAGCAAACGCCCACATTCAGATGGAAAAGATGTGTCTGATCTCAGCACAATTATTCAGAAACTCTCTTGGTCTAGTCTGGATGTAAACCGTAGGGGCAGCTCTTATAAATGATTGAAGTAAAACCGCCCACTCTTTCAACACTTCACTCGGGGTTACTGTTGCGTACGAGCATCTCTGGGCATGCAGAAAAGGCCCTTTGTCTCTCTGCTCCCAGGTCCGGTGTCATCGTCATGGCAACATGGTGGCTATTAAGTATTATGAAGTGGCAGGAGGGGGGCGTGGCTTCTCCAGTAATAGAGCAGGTCTGTTTTTACGTTTCGACAAGCTCGATACCACACACAGCCATTCCTGGAAGCTTTCGATTTATATTGTGGCTCGTCACACTTTTCTGCTGGTACATTTAATGGAGTTGAGGTCGAGTTGTGTCTAAGGCTCGGAAACAATGCACATTTTTTGAGTATGAGGAAATGGCGAGATCAATAGAGGGTCGTGTGACATTTCAGAAGCGGTTTCTTTCAGATGAGATGTGGGCTCCGTGTCCTGCTTTTTTGTTGGTTTTTGGTTTTGAAACATGCTAGTTGAACCCCCACGCAAATAAATACATCCAGATAGCACAGGTACGTCTGTGAGATGTATGCTAAAGATCTGGAAAACATCTGTTGTGTAAAAACCTCTGATAAACGTCTTAGAAAAAGGCAGTTTTACATGCATTGTAAAACAAACATCTTATGACATCTGACAGGAGACATCTCAGAGACGTATTGCAGATGAGCAAACAATCCAAAAATACGTCTTGCAGATGTAAATCAGACATTAAATAGACGTCTCCCAGATATATGCGTCCTATCGGGCAGTTTGTCAGTTGTGGCTATTAATATGGCGGTCAGGATTGTTAAAGAATCCTCCGATCGTGGTTATCTGATCACATGCAATTATACACAATAACCACAATTTAGAAACGTACTTACTGCATTTACTGTTACGCTCAAACAACGTTTCTCCAACAATTGAGTCGTATCAGCATTGTATTTTTGTGTTGATCAGATTGTAATTCCAATTCCTTCTGTGCTTACGAAACCATAAACTTGTCAATGTTAGTTGATTTGTTAGGTGTTACCATCGCTTTATCGTGATTCTTTTTGTTATTTAAGAGTTTTGACATCTCTGAAAGATATATTGTCTTGATTGAATGAATTTATGTTTAAAAGTGTTAAGTGTATTAATGCTATATTGCAAGTGAAAACTTACAAAGAACAGAATTGCATAATACAAGTCTGCGACTGGGAAGTTAATTAATTATCATTAGTTATCAAGTTAGTTAATAATCATTTTTATGACAATTTATCGCGGTTATTTATTATACAATTAATCATCAGACAAATTTCATAACCATGACAGCGTTACGTTTTAATAAGAGCTCTGTGTCAGCTGATCAAAAGACGTTAAGTTAGTTACCAATCTTTGAAGAGAAGAGATTATAAAAGCATTTGTATGTTTAGATCTAAATAACGCCTGAAAACTTCCCACCCTCTCAGATCTCATGTGAACAGCAGTGATGTAGGCCTACGATAGGCCTGTGCGGTCAGGAAGAGATTTGAACTTTACAAGCAGACGGTCTGATAAACCTGATGCTTTCTTCACAAGCTAATGAAAAGATCCTTCCGCCTGAACATTCTTTCGCTCATACAGCATGATAGACCTTGTCATTTTTTCCCATCACTGGCATGCCTGAAGGGATGACACATTTTACAAATCTAGCAGTTGGTGGGTTCTTTGAAGCCTGCAAACTGGTTTCGACCTCACCTCGCCCCCATTCTGCACGCTTCTCAGTGGGCGTTTTCAAAACACACATTCTTCCGTGGAAAAAATACAGCGGCCTATAAGTTTTTAAGTTGAACTTTTTTTAGTCTTAACATGAGGCAGAATTCCAAATCAGAAGTTTGAATGAATCTCCAAAGATGCTACTTTTCCCAACGGGTTTTATTGCCTGAAATGTCTAACAGCTGAAGTATAGCACATCTAAAGCATTACTGATAAAAACGTGATAACGAATGTCAATAAACATGTCAATATAAACCGTCTCGTCAAGTTCTCGTTGATTTCCGCTCCTTGACATTCAGCATCGCTCTTAAACGCTACCCAACACTGGAGAGAGGACTCAATCCTTGACTCAACAGTTTCCTGATGAGCGGAAAATGGAACAGAATGTCCCATCTGCCGAACTGCATGTCTGAATGCACTACTGCAGAAATAATGCAGCCTGTCTGCTTACGTCACACACACACGCGTACCAGACCCCTCGAGTGGAAGACCGGAAAGACACAGACGGTTTATCTACCTCTGTTAATATCACAGTCACCCTTAAGGGGATACTTCACCCAAAAATGAAAATTCTGTCATCATTAGCGTCAATTTCTCAGTTTCTTTTTAAAACACGATACATTTGCAAATGTACAAACATAAGCTACTAAAATATCTAAGCATAACATTTCATTTGTATTCGTAGTACCGAACATTTATTATATTTATAGTTTACTTACATGTGCTTTGGAAGGATTTACTGGTTTTAGTTTTACCATGGTAAGTCACTGTAACAACCTTGCGTTATTATACTTGCGCATTATCTTGCGTTTATGAATTGTACATTATTATGCTGGTGTCTGTGACATAAAATAAACACATCTGTGCTTTTAACATTGTTTGAGGAGCCGTTTTGTGAATATTATAATGATACCCGCGTCCACCGCACCCGTCTCTGTTTACCGTTAATGCTGATATATGAATCCGCATATTATCACTTCTAAAGTTTGGTTTTAGCTGTTATTAAACATTTATTCGAATTATTGTTTGCCTGCAGACACTCTGGTGGGTCTTGGTAGTTTTGCCATGGGTTAACATGGTAAAACAGCATCAGATGAGCTTATGCTTATTGGCACGAGACATTACTCTGCCTTTATAAACTGTAAATTTGCCGTTTTCTTAATAAAATATACACAGCATGTGCTTTAAAACACTGTTTTAGTGGGTATTTAGGTGAACACTTGTGCAGTGTGCGCATGTCGGCAGATTATATCAGATTTGAAGCTTGTCATATAAACACGCACATCAATCAGATCGCTTTATTTACCTTTCATGTAAACACTACTTTCTGAATTACTGAAATACTTTACAGTATTTCAGTAGATTACAGTAGATACTGAAATCACTACTGAAATACTTTCTGAACTATCTGAATAAATTCAATCCGATGTGTCCATGTAAACGCAGCTATTTACTCACATTCGAGTTTTTCCAAATCTGTATAAACTAGTATAAACTAGAAATATATTTGGAAGAATGCTTGTAACCAAACAGTTCTTGGATCCCACTGACTCCCATAGTAGGAAAAATTACTTTACAATTTTTTGCTCTTTTGGACACAAAATATGATATTTTGAAGAATGTGGGACAGCAAACAGTTCTGGGGCACTTTTGATACCAATGTCACTTTTCCTACTATGGTAGTCAGTGGGGTCCAAGAACTGTTTGGTTACAAGCATTCGTCCAAATATCTTTCTCTGCGTTCAACCAAACAAAGAAATGTATACAGGTTTGGAACAGCTAGAGAGTAAGAATTTTCATTTTTGGGTGAACTATCCCTTTAAACCTGATCGACACAACAATCTTCAACATGCTCCATCTGCATTCATGCTTCATCTAGAAAGCGTCCAAACACAAAATGTTACATTCTTAAAAAACACATTCCAGGAAACAGATCCATAGGTTGATTTTGAACAGCATACTGAATTTAGTTTTGAATGTCAAATCATTATATGCAGAATGACATCTTGAGAGCTGACATTTCAATGGAAATGTCCGAGCTGACTTATCAAAAACACAGAAGCAGCCGTGCATTTAGTGAATAAAGAAAGCAAATAACTTAGTTACTGAAAAAATGCCAATCATGGACTGATTTTTTTCAGATTGATTTTTTATTCAGAGTAGGTCTATTTGTATTCCATTACTGATGATGTACAGTTTTTCGACGTAATCTCTAAAGAGATTATAGGTTCTGGAGTCAGGGCTGAATTTCAAACTACACACTAGATGCATTTTAAAAAGAAAACATATCCCCTTTTATTTAGGAGTTCTGACAAATGGATCATTCGGATCGTCCAAAGGGAGCTCTTGTTTCACAGAGCCGGCCTACCTGGAAAAGCGTCTCATTGGATAAGCGTCTCATTAGAAAAGCATCAGTGATGCATCCAAAGCTCTGCGCTCAGGAGGCAAAATAGAAACACTGTAATTAGATTGTGCCAGCGCTCGGCAACAAAGATAAGTATGTATTATCAGGAGACGCATGCTGCGTGTTTCTGTCCGGCAACCTCTTCATTACCGCTCAACACAGCTGCCACCAATCCAGATTGACTTCCTGGAATCTCACCAGAAATGTCAAGACTAATGAAGTGGAATTCTAAGTTCAATTTTTTTAATATAAAAGAATTACGCATCATGTAAAGAAAATCTTTTTCGTCACGACAATCAAGCAAGTCCCCCTAACATTCCCGCAAGTCCCCCTAACATTCCCATAATAAAAACATAACTAGTTTTGCTTACGCAGCAAAGCATGTTGTAGCATGATGTTAACATGTTTTTGGATGATGATAACGTGTTTAAACATGATGTTAGCATGCTTAAACATGATGCTATCCAGTTTTAGCAGGATGCTAGCATGTTTCAACATGGTATTAATATTGTGGTAACACATGCAAAACATGATAGCATCACGTTAACACATGCTGGCATCATGCTACATCATGTTAACAAGTAAACATCATGCAAATCATGCCAGGTTTATGATCGCACCATGTTAGAACATGTTAGCTACCTGATAGCCCACATACACATGGATTAAAGTGAAAAAAATCTTCTGACTGATTTTTTTCAGGCCAAGTCATATTCCTTTAACAGACACTTAAATAGTCGAAATAGTCGAAACCAATAGCGGGAGATGTTTTGAACCACTTTACGTAGTATTACCAGTTTGCGTATTTAAAAAGCTATTTTTAATCTATGAAAAAATTATATTTACCTAGACAAATAACCAACCATCTATAACTTTTCAGTGCATTTTTTAATTTAGCTTATAAGCCCAAACAATGTTTTCTGAAACTCGTATTAACAGAAAAAAAGAACAAAATAAAAGGACCACTAAAGACCAAAAATTTTGTTTGTATTTGTCTCCAGAGTGCTTTTCACTTTTTCTGCCTTTTGGCTGTGAAACCATATTCCTGAAGCTTGGCTACACCTGACACCCGTTTCAGTGTTTGACTAGCTACAGTAACTAGTTACAGTGTTTGACTAGCTTTTCCAAGGCGACTGTTAAGAAGAAAGCCTATCACTTTAACATTTCCATGGCGACGCGGCACTGCTTATCATGTGACACACCGCAGCTGTGTGACTGATGCATTGCTTTTACATAATTTTTCTTTTTTGCTCAAAAAAAATTCACAAACTGTTAACTATGTCATGAAATATCTGACATTCCGATTGTCAAATATGTGCATGTGAATGTGCTTTGTTGTTTAAACACTTTTATAATGATCGTATATGTCTGAAGCCTAAATGAAACATTATGTGGTTGAAAGCACCGCACAGTTGTGATATGTGACAGGATTGAGTCCGTCTCAGTGCCAGCCAAAGCGCGTAATGTTCTAATCACACATGTGATCGCACGCGTCTAATGGTTAACAACATTATGAAAAGTTAATTTAAGACATTAAGGACAGGCTGGAACCCTGCAATTGACGGAAATCCGTCGTAGACTCGCTGCAATTAACGGAAATCAGTCGTAGCGACGGAGAACTTTAATCCATGCATACATGATCTGGCCGACATCTATTTGATGTCTGTATTTACACCTGCAAGACATTGTTTGCTCGTCTGCAATACAGACGAGACGTCTGCTGTCAGATGTCATATAGACATCTAGAAGTTGTCTGTAAGATGTTTATGATTTAGAATGGATGTAAAACTGCTCTAAGATGATCAGCAGATGTTTTTACACAGCAGATGTTTTCCAAATCTCCAGATTCTTAGCAGACATCTAACAGACGTACCTGTGCTATCTGGGCTTTTTGCTAAATCATGTTAAAACGTGCCTCATGATAGCTCCATGTGAAAACATGCAAGCAAGATGCTCAATCGTGCTAGTATCATGCTACAACATGCTAAAATTATGTTGAATTACGCTAGCATGAGTCCAGAGTTTTGCTAAGGCAGGACTACTCACATTTACTTCAGAAAATGCACTTAACTAATTAACTCAACAGAAGCTTAAAAAATCACTAGTTAAAATGCATGACGGAAATGGAAACATGAGAGGAAAAGTACCTGTCCACAATAGCACAGGATCTGCACAGGAATCATATCTACCACATGACATATGGACATATGATGTTTAATTAACAAAGTTTGGGAGGAGCTGGAGCATATAATCAGCACGGCTGGTCTACTATCAGCAATCACCGCATCTACACAATCAGCCCTAGGGAGCTCGCTTATAAATAGGGAAACCATCTTACCTGCTCTATCTCTTAAGATTAAGCATCCCTCCTCCACCCCGGCTCCTTTCCCAAACCCATTATCCCCGGGCGGTGTGCTCTGGGCTCAAGCCGGTTCCGAGCTCGGCGCACTCGCCCTGACCAGGGTAGAGTGCTTCGGGTTCGGATAGCTCCGGCGAGCTCGGAGCCCGCTTCCTTGGACAGCATGCCAAATACGCATAACCTTCATAACCACGCTCTATCATTATTATCCCTATCAACATCACTGTTATCTGCGCAGGTAAACTCGTGAAACTGTATACGGACAATAGTACATTGTTTTGAATGGGTAATTTCCTTCAACGAGGTATAAATATTTGACAACAATCACACCGCTGAAAAACAGTCAAATAAACTGTACTACCAAATCACATTCGCCAAAAAGTGTAGATGTTTATTTACACAACCTAACAAGTGTGAAATCAATTAGAAGCAGGACATTATTGCAAAAGCGCATCACACAACAGGATGAAAGGACACAAAGTTCTCACAGCATGTGTGCAAAAATCCCTCAATTGCGAACAATTGGAAACTTCTATGAAAGAGACACTGTGACTGTAATTTACTGCATCCAGTTCAATCAAAGATTTATAGCTACAGTTTAATATACAGAGCAACTTTCTTTATCACAAGTACAAAGTATCATTCATAGGCATGGGTACCGAGAACCGGTACTTTTTTGGACCAGTACATAATTGGGTCGATACCAGAGTATCGATAAGCTTCATGACAAACGATACTGTTATCGATACTTGCGTTGTTTTATCTCCGTGTATTCGGGTGTTAAATGGCGACGGGGCGTAGCTACATGGTAGCCATGGGTGGCCACGTCTACCCCTGAATGATGGATGGCCACCTATCTGGCCACCTCTGTTGTGCGAAGCAGTTTTAAGATGTGTGTCGGAGTTTATGGAGTGCTGCGCAGATCATTTAGCGTATGAACTGAAAGTAACGCGAGAATATTACTCTCGCGTTAATATGATGTCATACTCTGACGCGCTGACGCAAACAGTCTGAGCGCTATAGCTGAACAACTGCTTCGTGACAGTGTACTGTCTGTGTACCATGGAAGTTCATCGCGAGCAGAAGGATCAGGGTCAGTAAAATAAAAATCACTGGGTCTTACCTGGCCACCTCTAAAAAAAAGTTCTGGCTACGCCCCTGAATGGCGAATTAGAGGCTGCTGCTGCTGCCTGTCATTTTCCATCCCTGAATGATGTCCGAATGGCCGAAGTTTGCTCGACGTATGTGTGATATGTAGGGTCATATGATTTCCGCGATGTATTTGTAATCTGCTTGTTTTGCGTGTTTATGAGTGAAAGAGTGGCATGGTTGCGCTTGTGGAGCTTTCCGCGTTTCACAACAAGGAAGCTTCCGTCAAACACCCCTTTGCGGAAACCCATCAAAATAAAAGTCCTTCATTTGAGAACAAGTTATAACATTGTTTTTAATAATTCGGCCACAGAGTATATTTACTTACTTTAGTAAATTGAAGTAAATGTGCTAGTAAAATTATAATAAAAAAATAGTACTTAAATTTATGTAGACCTAAAACCAGAAAGGAAAAAAGAAATACGGTCTACCAGCCAAATAACAATAGTGATGTAAAGTAAATTATGTTGAATTACATTATGATGTGCTCCAATGCACATGCTAAGTGCCGTAAGTGGTATGCTAAGGAACACACACACGTTTTGTTATGTGGCATTTTCTGTTTGCTCAGAAGCATTTGTAAACTGCAGTTCTAAAGCTCAGCTGTAATAAAGAAACTTAAAATGTTTAACATCTTTTCACATCATGTGTTTTTGCATCAAATTATAGAGCGTAGTATCGATAACAGTATTGATAAGCAGTATCGATATCGATATCAATAAAATCTTAACGATACCCATCCATAATCATTCATGTGAATGGCAGAAACAGTGTGATAAGAGTTGTGAAACTACAAACAGTTGTTCGAATGTAACCTATAGAGAAATAACACAATACCTTGGGATAATCCAGCTCGAAGAACGTCTCTAGGTTGTTTATTAGATTGGGGTCCACTCCTTTGAGGGGCTTCAGCAGCGAGACCCCAGCCAGCTTGCTGTACGGCTGCTTGTCTGTGGTCTTCTTGTTGAGATGCAGACGGCTATTTAAAACAGAATGACATCAGCAGTTATTGACCACAAGAACATTGGATGCAGTTGCCCAAATAAACACTTTAATGGCGCCTAAATGACAACATCAATACAAATAATGTTTGTAATAAACATGCACCTCTAGCAAAAATACTTGCATAAATCATTTCAAATTATATTCTTTAAAGGGAAAAGCATTTTGCAAAGCTTTGGGTGACTGTGATCAGACTCAATCAGTTGAAGAATGCAGACATAATTATTCATATATGGAATTAAATGACTGCTGTAAGAGTCTCTCTGGCAAAATGTGGTGAAGCATTTGGCATTCTGAAACAAGATCCAGGTCTGCACTGCTGACACAGAGGCAAATGCAGCTTACTCTATTTGCAAGCTGCTATCTGCAGTAACCAAATTAAAGCGAACAACAGGTCTATTCAGAACACCTGTGAGTGAAACCTGACATGTGTGCAGAAGCCTTCACGTTTATCTGTAGATTCATGTGTAGTGTGTGTGAGAGAGAGTGTGTGAGAGAGTGTGTGTGTGTGTGAGAGAGTGAGTGAGTGAGTGAGTGAGTGAGTGAGTGAGTGAGTGAGTGAGTGAGTGAGTGAGTGAGAGAGAGAGAGAGAGAGAGAGAGAGAGAGAGAGAGAGAGAGAGAGAGAGAGAGAGACAGAGACAGAGAGAGAGAGACAGAGAGATTTTTTTTGATTTTTCAAAAAACTTTAATTAACATACACATTTCTTATACAGTTTAAATCAATATATATGCATTTTTACACCCATTTTTATAAAAAAAGTGAAAAGTACAGTTTGTTCTCATTTACAGAGCACAAAACGCCACTATGGCACCATATATCTTCAAACACTATTAAGGAGTCCATAGCTCTATAAAAATTAAAATCAATCAGAAGTCTTGATTTAATCAAAGCTGTAAAAACTCTCTCAACATTATAATCTCTGTTTTGTTCAATTTTTTCTTTTCTACTAATATAGATGGCCATTTTGGCCTTGCCCAAAATAAAATTTAACAAATAACATTTGTGTTTCTGTTTCTGAACATACTTAAAACCCAAAATAAAATTTTGTACCGAAAAAAACTCATTAAAACAGTTAAAAAGACTTTGTAAAACATCAAATAAAGGAGCCAGCCTTGAACATTGCATAAAAGTATGAAACACAGTCTCTCTTTGACAACAAAAAGGACATTCAAGACTAACACTTGGATTTAAAACAGAAATAAAAGCATTGACAGCAATAATACCGTGTAAAATACGACATTGTAAATCTCCAACTTTTTTACTTAACGGTGGCTTATAAAGTGCCCTCCATTCTGGTTTAACACTGTCGCTTATCTTGAAAAACTTATGCCATGGTGTATCAACTTTTCCATGTAACCCCATCTTGTTGAAAGACTTAACACAAGCTTTATACAATGTCTTGCCGGTGCTTTCATTAAGATCTAAAACTGTCACATTTTCAGAATCCAAAAAAACCCCTGTGTAATCACATAAGTTTGGTGAAAGAAACAGACTTGGGAAACTGTCTTTTTCATTGGGGATAAGTTCTTTTTTACCATAACTCTGAAGCATATTGTATTCCTCTACTGTAAAAGCTTCTTGTATTTTTTGCATTACTTGTGTAACAACCCGAAAAGATCTCATCTTTAAACATACAGCTACATCTGTGACTTTTTCAAAGTTTGGTCCAACCCAATATAACAAGTCTCCAAGTGTTATAATTTTAGCTTTAATAAAAGCTGTAGCCATTGTTCCACATGCACTTAAAAAGTCCAACCGTGAACTGTAGATCAAAGGTTCCTTTAACAACCAAAACAAGGAAGGTGTGGAATCAGTCCTCCTCACTTTAAAGAGGGTCCATACTTTAAAAAGACTCTTGTAAAAAAACAGCATCCTGGATGTATTAATTCTTGTGGAATCCAACAGGAAAAAAGATGTATCCAAACATAGTCCTTCAACAGTCTTTAAAATCAAACTGGCCACAGGCCTCCAGATTAAATTCTCTGGTCCAGTGAGAAAACGTTGGATAAATTGTAACCGAAAAGCAGCAGTTCTACTCTGCAAATGAATCAGTCCTTGTCCTCCTTCTTCCTTTGGTAAGTATAATACATTATGAGGTATCCAGTGCATCTTATCCCAAAAAAAGTCAATGAGAATAGACTGAATTTTCGGTAGTAACCATGCAGGTGGATCAATACAAGTCAATCTGTGCCATAAAGAAGAGGCTACCAAATTATTAATGATCAGAATACGTCCTCTATATGATAAACCTTTAACAATCCACTTCCATTTCATAAGACGACCTTTAAGTTTCTCAATTATTCCCTCCCAGTTTTTCTGGACAACCATGTCATCCCCTAGATACACACCTAAATATTTTAAACCATTTCTTGTCCAACTTAAACCATTGGGGAGTGTAGGTATCCCTTTCTCCCATTTTCCTACTAGAAAAGCTTCACTTTTATTCCAGTTGATTCTTGCAGAGGAAATTATTTCAAATTCCCTCAATGTTTTTAAAAGTAAATCTACATCATTTTGTTTATTAAGTATTACAATAACATCATCAGCATATGCTGATAAACAGAAAGAATTATTACAAGTCTGTAAAGATACCCCTTCTAAAACTCGTCTTAATTTATTTAAAAGTGGTTCTATTGCCAGGGTATAAAGTACTCCTGACAGAGAACACCCTTGTCTTACCCCACGACATACTTTGAAAGGAGCACATAAGCCACCGTTAATTTTCAAAACACTCTCAATGTCACAATATAAGTTTTTTATATAACCTATAAAATCAGAGCTAAAACCAAATGCTTTTAAAGTTTTCCACAAATAAATATGTTCTACACGATCAAACGCTTTCTCTTGATCTAAGGAGACCAAGCCCATGTTTACACCCAGTATCTTAGCGACGTCAATTAGATCTCTTATTAAATGTATATTATCAAAAATTGATCTCCCTGGTACACAGTAAGACTGACCAGGATGGATTATTTCCTCCAAAATCTTTCCAAGTCTAGTAGCTAATACTTTTGAGAGTAGCTTATAGTCACAGCACAATAAAGATACAGGTCGCCAGTTTCTTATATCTCTCAGATCACCTTTTTTTGGTAACAGGGTAAGGACTGCTCTTCTGCAGCTCAGCGGAAGAAGTCCTTCAACTAAACTTTCGCTCAGCACTGCTAGCAGATCCCCCCCTATCACAGACCAAAAAGCTTTGTAAAACTCAACCGGGATCCCATCTATCCCAGGAGCCTTCCCATTTTCCATGCTTTGGAGAGCTTCATACAGTTCTCTTAGGCTTAAAGTTTTCTTGAGTGCTGCATTAGAGTCATCAGAGACCTTTGGCAGCTCATCAAAGAAACTCTGTTCAATAAACGGATCTTCTTTGTGCTCATGACCATAAAGCTTTTCGTAAAAAACAACTGCTGTTTTCCGAATTTCATTAGGATCTGAATCAAGAGAACCAGTCTCAGAAAATAAAGAATGTATAAAGCGTTTCTGACTATTCTTTTTTTCTAGACTAAAGAAAAATTTTGAAGGTATATCCATCTGATCTATATTCTTAAACCGTGATCGGACTAATGCCCCTTGTGCTTTCGACTTTTGTAAATCAGATAGAACCGATTTTTTTAAAAAAAGGGAATCAATGTGCGTTTGATTTTTACTTAACTGTGCTACTTCTTGTACTTTCAAAATTTCATTTTCTAGAGCTTTTATAGATTTAACAATATCTTTCGTGACATTGTGAGTGTATTGTTGACATATTTGCTTGATTTGTACTTTGCCAAATTCCCACCATTTTTGTAAAGATTGGAACTCAGACTTTTCCTTCTGAAATTCTTCCCAAAAAAAATTAAATATTTCTTTAAAATGGGTATCGCTTAACAAATTTGTGTTAAAATGCCAATAAGCACTTTTTGGCTTCACAGAATCAAGAGTTATTGTACATACAACCAAACTGTGGTCTGAAAACCCAACCGGGTTTATGAAACAATTCTTAAAAGTGCTAAAATGGTGTTTAAAACAATAAAATCTATCTAGTCTTGCCAATGACAATTTATTATCACGGGCATGAGCCCATGTGTACTGTTTTGTATTCTCATTGAAATTTCTCCAGACATCACATAAATCATTTTCTTCAATCGTCTGAATCAATCGTTTACGTGAAAGTAAATGTGGTTCCACGTGATTCCTGTCCATGTCATTTCCTACACAGTTAAAATCTCCCCCTAATATTAAATGTACTTCACCATTACATTCAGCCAAAACTGTATTCAGAGTATCTAGAAAAACCATCCTTTCTACTGGTATAGTTGGGGCATATACACAAATAAAAAAGAAGTTGTGGTTCTCAAATTGAGCTTGAACCTTTAACAGTCTACCCTTTACCACCTCCTCCATTTTAAAAGAAAAAGGGATAAAGTTATTATCAAATAAAATAGCAACACCTCCACTAAGTGAGGTCTTATGACTCAACAAAGGAAGACCTTTAAATTCTTTAGCCCATTCATTAGCGTTTGTTATATCACTATGCGTTCTTGTAAAAATAAAATATCAATTTGTTTCTGTTTCATAGTTTCATATATAGCAGCACGTTTTATACAATCTCTGGTTCCGTTTACATTCAAAGATGCAATGCGGATATCACCCATAAGAAAAAAATAAAAAACAGAAAGAAAAAAACACCCAATAAGGCCCAAAAAATTACAAAACCTAACTGCCATTAATTATTCAATTGTTGTTGAAGCTTGGTCACAAATTTTTTCAACCGATAAACCTCCTTATTTGTGAAACGTCCTTCATTCATAAGAGCCCTGGTATTTTCCACAAAGCGTTTAACGTCTGGGAAATAATCAGCAACTTGTACCGCCCTCACGTTTTTTGTCAGTTTTAAATATTTCTTAATTTCGTCAGTGTCATACTCACGACATGTCCATTCATTCTGGGAACAACAAGATGAACTAGAATCTGAAAAATTTGAAAAATCACTGTCATTGCTATCATCGTCGTCATCAAACTCAACCTCTTTAACGTTTTCTGTTTTCCTACCTTTCGTTTCCTCTTTAAGGGTGTCTTGAAGATAGTTTGATCTATATCCATCATTACATCTAAGTTAACACCACTAAAAGAGTCCTTGCACATATTTTCAGCTTCATTTACATTAGACTTGTCTCCTACAGTAGAATGAGTAGATAAGACATTCTCTTCATCATGTTTGGCCATATTGGCCTGGGTTCATTCTGACCGATTTTAGGGATTTTCTCTGTTTTTCCATCCCTAAGTTGGTCACCATCTTCCTCTGAAACATTCTGTTGTACACTTGTAACATCTTTATCTGGGCAAACACGAGCAAGATGTCCAGTTTTTCCACAGCTAAAGCACTTCATCCCATCAGTGCTTATAAAGACAGTATAGTCAAAGTCATCGATTTTAACCTTTAGATTCAGGTTGAGTTCAGCTCTGTTATCTTGCAGTATTATGTAAGTAAACCTCCTGAAAGACACTACATGCTTAAGTCCGATTTACTTCCGAAAGCAATTTTTTTCATTGGACTAATCACCTTTCCGAAGCGCGACAGCTCTTTCACTAAAAAATCGTCCTTAACGAAAGGCGGCACACATTAGACACAATCACCTTTTTAGCGGGCACGAAAGGCGGCACATTAGACACAATCACCTTTTTAGCGGGCGTAGAAAGAGGAAGCACCGGGGTAAATAAACCACGAATAACTATTCCTCATTCTACCACCTCATCTGCTTTCTCAGTTGCATTTAAAAACACAACAATCGCGCTGTTCATTTTAGAAGCTGCAACAATACATTCATGGCCAACCACCTCACCAACAGCCAAAA
>NC_079911.1:5900871-5952058 GCF_024868665.1 Triplophysa rosa | reverse complement strand
CACAGTCTCTATTTTGTGATGTTTGGGAGAACGGATTACTACATGTTGTACATTTTGTGTATTCTGCGACGTGAGACGGCAAGCAGACAGTTGGTTAAGCCATACTGTCTGCTCCCTGACCTGGGCCCCAGCGAGTCAAGTTTTAGCATTAGCATTAAGACTTTTTGCCATATTTCTAGACAGGATGGAAGTCCCAGCCCAGGAGGGATGGAGACCATCTCGTTTCAACAGGTCAGGTCTGCCCTCAAAACTCTTCCAGTTATTTATAAAAACTATATCATTCTGCAGGCACCACTCAGACAACCAGCCATTTAGTGATGGTAATCTGCTATAAATCTCATCACCACGATAAGCAGTGAGGGGGCCAGAAAATATTACAGTGTCTGACATCATGCTTGCGAGCTCACACACCTCTTTAATGTTATCTTTTGTGATCTCCGATTGACGGAGTCGAACATCATTTGTGCCGACGTGAATGACAATCTTACTGAATTTACGATTAGCCTTAGCCAGCACATTTAAATTTGACTTGATATCAGGCGCTCTGGCTCCCGGTAAACATTTGACTATGGTGGCTGGTGCCTCTATGTTAACGTTCTGAACAATAGAATCACCGATAACTAGGGCACTTTCAGCAGGTTTCTCAGTCGGTGCGTCACTGAGCGGGGCAAACCTGTTCGAGACTGTAATCGGAACGGTTGAGTGATGTTTTGTCCTGCGACTATGCCGTCTCACAGTCACTAAGTTTCCCAGCTGTGGAAGATATTCAACCGGAACCAAGCTGTGTGCGCTAATGTTGCTCGACATCCAAAGTGTTTTCTATGGTCGTTACACTCTTACTATCCTCAGATAAAGATTGGATGCGAGACTCTAATTCTAAGATCTTCTCTGTCAGCCTAACTATTTCCCTGCAATTATCGCATATAAAACCGTCGCAGCTGACAGAGAAGGCTAAGCTAAACATATGACATGAGGTGCAAGTAACAATAATAGAAGCCATAACTCACCGGCTTTGAAGTGCAATTCCAACTTACCAAGGTTGCTCGTTGAATAGTAGTATACTCGCTTAAAAAGAGAAACAGTTAGCAAACAAGACAAACCAGAGGCAAGATGATATTCCACAGTTTAAACAGAAAGCAAGCTAACACGCTATTGCTATGCTAACGGCGTTAAGTTAATTATCACTTTTGGTTAAGAATCTTCAAGTAAATAACAAAAGCAGGGTTATTGAGATATCAGGATAAGTTAGCAACGACAATGATAAGTAACGATAATAAAATACACTAATATTAGAGCGAAGTGTGGGGATACAAACAAACCGCTGGCAGCGATGCAGACAGGAACCGGAGCAGGATCCCTGGGGCTGTACTTAATCTGCATACAGTAGGTGATTGGTGAAAGTTACCAAATGTGTGAGAAATGTTCCAGCACTGAGGGAAGTTTGCTAAGTTCTTACAAAACTTGTCATTACATTCTGTTTTTTATGGGAGTGAGACCATTGTACCAGTTGCACTGAGTGTCATGAACGTGGGTGGTGAGGACACGGAGACAAGGACAGAGGACCCAAGTGCAGACAGCGGGTAAGGGGTTAACACAAACTTTAATAAATAATAAGCAACAAAACAAAGACCCACGTGGGGGTAAAGTAACAAACTTGGAAACAGGAACAAGACTAACTAAACTAACAGGACTAGACTAAACCACATCACAACTACAAAATAAAATAAACTAAAGTAACTCAAAGACAGGAACTCACCACATTACACAAACACGACACAGTACAATGAACCAGCACGAGACAGAAGACACAAGGGCATTATAAAGGTGATAAATCAAGAGGGGACAGGTGCAGGACATGAACTAATTAACAAACAATAACGAGTAGATGAAAGGGCGGGAAAAGAGACGCCACACCGGAGAGTGGAAGACCAACAGGGACAAAACGTCACTCTCCACATAAAACAAGAGGTTCTATCATGGTTCTGCCACTAGGTCAAGAGAAGCAAGACAAGGTGGGGCAGAACCATGACACTGAGACCTTTTGGATGATACCACACATGTGTATGTTTTTTGTGTATGTACCGTGTTCTTTTCTTGTGTACGGTTCTTAGAGCTTTTGGGTGTCCTGCGTTGAGTGAGAGGGGAGGAAAGGAACAGTTGGGGGTGCTGGGTGAGGTCTGCATCTGTGATTCGCTTGTATGCGTCATTTGAAATGTAGATGTTAGCTCAGTAGGGAGTCCGTTGTTTCTCAAAGAAAGGTGTCCTTTTGGCTCAGGTCTCCCACTGTACTGAGAGATGCTCGCTGTCCTTTTCCCGAGAAGATGATCTTTGATCAGGAATCGGTGCATTGTTCTTTCAGGAAGAGGCGCCCTTTTGGCCTAGGTTCCCCACTGTGCTTGGAATCGGTGCATTGTTCTTTCAGGAAGGGGCGCCCTTTTGGCCTAGGTTCCCCACTGTGCTTGGAATCGGTGCATTGTTCTTTCAGGCAGGGGCGCCCTTTTGGCCTAGGTGCTTAGAAATGTTCTTTGTTTCTCAGGAGAAGAATAATGTCTCTGGTCGGGACATCTTGGCTCCGACCTTACAGTTTCCCCCCTTGGCCCCATGGGCGAGTTGAGTGGGGTCCCTGCGGGGTCACAGATGTGAATTTTTTTTTTAATGGTCTCTTGAATATAGGTAGCTGTAGTGGATTTAGAGCAAGAGCGGCTTGTGTTGATTCTCGAGTATCCCTGATGAGGTGTCTGAAGTAGCAGCATTGGAACAAAGTAAAAATGAAGATGAGGGCACTGCCAATGACGCATCCCCTGAACATCCAGTCCCACCAGGTGTATGTGTAGAGTGCTGAAAGAGTAGATGAACTGGATAGAATTTGTACAGTCTTTCGTGCCAGGTTTGTTTCTACCTGTGCTTGGTTAAGGTGGTATTCAGTCTGTTGGACCATTCTTTGCACCAGGTCCATTGTGTCAGCCACGGCTTGGGTACTTTGTTCATAGAAGGTGTCATCCCACCATGGTGAAGTCTCTATGTCCAGTGGCATTCTTCGTAGGATGTTGATCTGGCCCATTGAAAAATCCTCTGTTATTTCTACACAAAAGGAATGGTTAGCCAAGCAGGTCAGTCCTCCATAGGTAAAATAATTCATCTCACTGACAACGCACCACTGGGTATGCAATACCTGGATAGCATCAGAATACCCATGCAATGACTGAACATTTATGAGTTTGGTGTCATTAGGAGAGAAAGCATTGCAAGGTGTTACATGTACATATAACGTAATTGTGTGTCTCGTGGCAACATGTGCGACTGGTAAACAAGGTCTCATTTCCCTTTAAGGTCATGTATCCCGTAAGGTGATCCCATTTAATTACCTGATTCTTCACCACCACGCCAATAGAGCGTATAGTAGTGGAATTTAGAAAAACTTGGTCTGGGTGGATTAGAGGAAAAGTGGCAAAAAATCCAAGGCAGCCTGTGCATTCGTCTCCTGTATACATCAAATAGTGGATAATAGTTCATCTTTTCAATCAATCATTTTTTCTGAGGTAAGCCTAAAGTCTAAAATCTCAATGAGATCATTTAGAATATGCCTAGGTGTCTTCTGTAAACGTAGGTCTAAAATGTCTTGTCTAGTAGCAGTAAACAAATCTTGTGCATATGATCTGCAGGCTAAGTCACATTCGATGGTACGGGTCTGATTGAATAGTGTGTGGCTGATCGCTAGAAGCGCTTGCACTTCCGATCTAACCGCTTTTATGATATTTTCATTGCTGTTGGTGATATGTTGAAAACCAGTGGCCACCTGGTTCACCAACCATGTTGAAAATTGTGATTGTTTGGTTATTTTATATTCGATGACTATGGAGTTAACTGAGCCAAAAAGACCTGCTATGTTTCCAAGTAGATCTCGTTTAGAACTGTCATGATTCGTGAATGAGGACCCAGGTGCAGACAGCGGTAGACGGAAACACAGGTTTATTAACACAAAACACAAAGCAAAACACCCTCGAGGGGGGATAAAACAGACGAGGCAACTAACTAAACTACAGGGGAACATGTAATACAGGAAACGAGAGGGGCGGGGCCAATGACGAGACACCGGAGAGAATGCATGTTATTGTCAACAAGGGGTTGGATCAACAGAGTTCATGGGGGGAGGTCCATATAGGATGCCACCAGGGGGAACAGTCTGAGTCCCTGAATGCGCGGAGTTCTGCGGGACTTAGTGGGGGAAGTCCTGGGGACACATGGCGCCGGCTGGAAGGCCGGCTGGACAGTACGTGACACCGGCTGGAATGCCGGCTGAACGACACATGGCACCGGCTGGATGGCCGGCTGGACAACACATGGCACCGGCTGGATGGCCAGCTGGACTGGACATGGTGCCGGCTGGATGGCCGGCTGGACAGGACATGGCGCCGGCTCGACGGCCGGCTGGACAGGACATGACGCCGGCTCGACGGCCAGCTGGACAGTACGTGACACCGGCTGGAATGCCGGCTGAACGACACATGGCACCGGCTGGATGGCCGACTGAACACATGGCGCCGGCTGGATGGGCGGCTGGACAACACATGGCTCCGGCTGGATGGGCGGCTGGACAACACATGGCTCCGGCTGGATGGGCGGCTGGACAACACATGGCGCCGGCTGGATGGGCGGCTGGACAACACATGGCGCCGGCTGGATGGGCGGCTGGACAACACATGGCGCCGGCTGGATGGGCGGCTGGACAACACATGGCGCCGGCTGGATGGGCGGCTGGACAACACATGGCGCCGGCTGGATGGGCGGCTGGACAACACATGGCGCCGGCTGGATGGGCGGCTGGACAACACATGGCGCCGGCTGGATGGGCGGCTGGACAACACATGGCACACCTCACCGTTTCTCTTACAGATAGGAATTTAAAATAGCGAAAGCTCCATCTAGTGTTAGCAAAAAGTAACACATAAACTGTAAAATGGAAAATCTTTATGACAGAGCTAATAAGGCCTTGCTGAGGACATAAATTCACTTGCACCAAATCAGCAATTTCAAGAATGCTTTGAATATTGTGTAATACAGTGTGGGCCTTGGAGTCAAAAAGTTTGAGAACCCTTGTCCTAGAATAAAACGCAACTGAGAAATATAGAATTCCACCAGAAAAAAAAGAAAAGAGAGAAAGAAAAAAGAAGGCACACAGCTCACCTCTACATATTCTCCTTGACTGTCTGCGGTGTCCAGCTGCCTGTCAAAAGAGACAGAAAATTTGACCAATGCTTATCAACATAAGTTTTTTGCTTCCTTTTTTTCTATTCCTGTTTTTTCTTTTGACCTCACAAGATGCTTCGTAAAACTCCACAAGAAACCTTCAACTTTAGCTGAATGTCTAAAGGAAGTGATTTGTGTGTTGCTCCCTCTCACACACCACATGAAAGACTGCTTAAACCAGAAACAGGAAGTGCAACTAGTTTTATTATGACTCATTAAAAAAGTGATGAGGAGCACAGCATTAGAAAGATATAACTGAGAGGTGAAAAGCACTTGGACAATGTGAAGATTTGTGAGGAACAATTTCAGCCTTTTACAGTGGACTATGTGACTGTGTTTGATACTTGGAGAGAAACTTTGGGGTTGTTATTCTTCAAATGTTGTCTCTAGCAGTGGTTTACATGGAGACTTCATAAAGCAAAGTGAGCAATATAAGCAATAGTGAATTCTAAACACTAAACTAAAACGCCTATACTGCATATTTCAGCTTTTTGAACATAACAAATCAAGACTGGCTTTCATTAAAGCAAGGTTCAACTATGCAGTGTTGTGAAGGCAGAAAAAAAGCTCTGCTAATATAAGTTCATATATTTGGTGAATATTTAAACTGTATTAAAGCTTGATTTGCTAAATAAAATCTTACCCACCATCAGTGGCTAATATGGCATCTACATAAGAGGAATAGTTTTGCCATAAGATATGTTTTAACACACAAAAAATATGCTGCTGATTTTTTCTTAACATTAATTTTGCAAACACAGCTACCTTCATATTTCAATTAACATTGAGTGACTTTGACTGAATTTGTTAATGTATAATTATTTGTGATTTACAACTGCATTAACTTATTGTGCTCTTGGATTTATATACTATTGTTATGTTTTTAATACAAGAGTTAAAATACATGTTTGAGAATAAATGGCATCTGCAGAACCATATTTCACCATATTTTTTGTATTAAAATAGTTTGTTCAAAAAACGTAATTTAATTAAGTAAAACTGAAAAGAAATCAATTAGTTAAGGTTTGTACACTATGTTTAGAGGTTAAAAATTGTTACACACATTAAATGCACCGATAGTTTTTAAAAGAAATGAATTGCTGAGAATAAAAAAGGCTCTGAAATGGCATCAAGTTTGAAACTCTGTTACATGTCCATAATTTTTGGTTTTAAATGGAATCTGTATGTTTAAAGTCAACCCTGTTTACCTTCTTACAAACAGTACATGTCCTTTTTTATTTAGTGCACATTATTCCAAGTAAAAACACACAATCCTATCAGTTCCAGCTCTTGATACTGTATATAAACTGTAGATAAAATGAAGTCCTGTCCTACATTACTTCTAGAATGTTTTGTTTCATTATTTAATCAGAAGTATAGTTTCACATAAAACAGTGAAGATCTTTCCTCTTTTAACAATAAATGCAGCTCATTCTTACCTGTAAGGCTCTTGACTGTTGTCTTTACACCCTGATCCTATATTAGCATCTTTGCCTATTGGTTTCTTCTCAAGGTTGTTGATCTTAAGAGGCAAATGAACTGATGTACTCTCAGACTGGAGCGCCACAGTGTCCTTCATGGAGATGTCTTCTTTATGTCTCTTTATGGGCAGAACTGGTTGAATTTTCGACTCTTTGGTCAGACATACACCTGGTGGTCTATCGCCTGAAGGCTCTGGAAGTGAATCTGACTGTGAGGAGTCAATCATCGGTTCCTTATCTCCTGTCACCTGCTCGTTCGACAGTCCATCCAAAGTTGGTAGAGAAGGAAGGTCGCGATTTTGGATGTGAGCATCTTTTGTCTCTATAGCTGGCTTGCCTTCCATGGTGGGCTCATCCAGAACTTCAAGACCCTTTCCAGAGAGTACGCTGAGAAGAGGGGATTCAACCACGTGGTCTCGTATGGGTCTCATGCTCGGATTCCGGCTCAGGTTAGTCTTGTCCTTAGACTTGCTCTTCTTCGAACTTTTTTCCTTTTTGGGATGACGTGGCATGGTGCCCATGTGCGTGTACATTTCACTGGAGTTGGCATAGCTGGAGCTCCGTGGATGGATGCCCATATCGTCCTCCGTCACCCCTTTGGTCGCAGGTTCATCCTTTTGGGAATCTGATTTCCGCCGAAGGTTGGCGAGACTACCAAACCACTTGAAGCCTGAGAAAGAAATAAGCATATTGTACTGTGTGTACTCAAAGTAGTTATCTGCATGTCTAAACTACTCAACAGCTTCTAAAGGACTTATGCCGTTAACTGTGAACCCAATGGGGCCAAACAAGGGTGTAAATTCGGTCTGAACACTGGGAGGAATGAGGCGTGAACAGAATATACTAAATATGCGCTAAATATATACCATGTCATTCCAAGAGTTCTTTTAACATGAGAAGAAAACAAGCAGTCTCTTGAATAAATATATAAGCCATGACCTTGTCTGTGGGAAAAAAATCACTAGCCCTAAAAAGACCAAGTTGAACTTCTCAGCTTCACATCTGGCTCGTATGTGAGGATATCAAGCAATAATTCTAAAGGTGGGGGGGAATGAAGATACTGTGCATTATTTTAATGTCTCTACAAGGCCTGCATTATTTAATATAAAAATAGAGAATGAGATAGTTCTTAAAAGTTTTTCTGGGTGTGCTGTTTAAAAGAATAACAAAGATAAGTGCAATAATAGCACATATTAAGAGGAAGTCTTCTAAAATTGGTAAGCAGAAGATACCATTCTTACTTACTGTATGTGTTTTATTTTTACTCATATTTTATTTCTCCTGCACAACTGAAGAATGATTCTTCACTATATAAAAATATGGTGTGTGACTTGTTTCATGGACATACTTTTGGGACATTGCTTTGTGAGCTATTTGTCATAACCCTGTATGCTTATATTCATACTAGCTCAAGAGTATTATACAATACAATAATACAATAATACACTCAATACAATAATGCCTGTATGATAAACCTCCTGGTTCGATTTGATTTGATTTGATTTATACTACACTTCAATTTTTTATCATGAGCATGTTTTTGTCCGGTCGGTGTTCAATTCACCCCATATTGATCCATTCTGAATAACATTCATTTGCTTTGTGCAACAAAATTCCCAAATGCAACTGACCTCTTTCCATATCATATCACATATCACAACTCTGTGATACTGTGTTTGACTAATGACACTTGAGGTAAGACAACAATCTGTAACAAATTACTAGTGGCCTGGTATTTTCAACACTAGACTTCATGAAGGAGGCACTTTAGCCTTTACGGCCATTATAAAAATCAATAATGTCAACAATAACATCACTGCTCTTTTTAACATCCTTAATAGTTTTTAATGGGACAAGTGCCTTGAATAGGACATTTTGATGTTAACAGTCTTGCTTAACCAGGTCATTAGACAAAATGGAAAATGGGTGCGATTTATGTTCCTCATATACAGTACATTTGTTCATTGTCCTGTGCCTGCCTCTGCAGTGTCTTTCTGCTATATTAGCAAATAGGCTCATTTTTATAAACTGAATGAAAATATACATGAGAATAAAAGCTCATTTTGCACTCATTTTCCGTAAAAAACCTGCATAGCAATAGATGCGTAGGAAAACGTCAAAAATCAATAAAAAAAGAAAAACTCCTGCACACTATTAAAAATGCAAAACTTAAAACGTTTTAAATTGAAAATAAAAAAGTTTCATTTTATAGTCATAAAATCGCATAATGACAATATATTTTAAAGGGGTCATATGGGGAGAACGTGTTTTTCTGTGTCTTTGGTGTGTTATAAGTTGCCCATGCATGTATTAGACACGTAAAATTGCAAAACTTTAAGTGTCCGAACAAAAGATGCATTCTATCTAAAAGCGAATGCTCACCCAGACCTGCCTGAAACACCTCGTGTAACCACACCCCCACAAATCTACGTCAGTTCGTGGTATGATTTGACTAAGACCGCCCAAATGTATACGCAAGTAAGGTGGGCATACCTGTCAGTACAATTGCTTTGGAACCTGATGTTCCAAATATAGTAAGAAGCGTTACATTTCCGTCACACGTTTGCAGTATTCGACCAATCACTACGCACTGGTTAACTGGCCAATCATAGCACACCTCGCTTTTCAGAGCCATGAGCTTTGTAAAAAATCTGTGCGTGTCAGAGAGGCGAGAGGAGATACAAACATGCACGGTATGAGGAAAATACAATGGTTTTGGACCTTAAATCATGTTTACACATTGCATTACATTAAAACAAACAATAATATTCGTTTTAGCCGTGTCATATGACCCCTTTATCAAGTGAATATAGCGACAACTTAATGTCTCTTTTATCTCTTCATCTTCTGTTTAACTGTTTGTCAGTAGGGGTCAATTTCAAAATGTCAACATTGTTATGATTTTGCATAATAAACAAATAATCATTTGAAGTGACACACCATTAAATTATTGTAGTTTCACAAACTTGAACACATGGCTTTTAATGTTTAATCCAAATTTTGAACTGTCAACCCTGTTACCGCTCTGAAACAGTGATTACAGTATGTCCCAACATTAATCAAATGTATACTTTAACATAGTGTGTACATGGGTAAACTTTATAAAAACAAATATCTGACAGAATGTTTAAATTATTTACCAAAATGTAGACACGAACTACCCTGAAACTGTGCTTAACAAAAGCTACCTGTTTCCATAGAATGACCCAACCGACCAAAAAGTGTGACCACAGTAGGAAGCTCATTGATTTACTCGCTGCTATATGGCGGAATTCCTCATTCGAATATACTCACTCAGTTTACGCTTGATCATGATGTCTGACTCTGTTGGACAATACGTGGATGATCTTTTCCGGGCCTGGGAGCTGCAGGTTTATCTCTGGTGGCTCTGTTACTGTAAGTGTATAAGCATGTGTATATGTAGACAGAAGTATGCTTCCGTTGCACAGCACTGTGAAAGAAAGACTTCCTGTGGTTGCTGGGCGGATACATGTTTTTTACTTAACAGCAAGCAGCTCTTTTACCCAATACCACTAGATGTTGACATGCTAGATTGCTTTAAGGGTCACTCTGTCAAAGGTGACTCAAGTGGATTTCGATTCATTGCAGATATTATAAAAGATTGCCACATATCAGTGCATGAAATCTGAATAATGTTTTGAAAGAAAATGTCAGAATAAAAAACTGTCACCGTACTGCATAAATTAAACCATTTTACGCTTGGTTTTGTAGCACCAATAACTACAAGTACAGGGTTGCTTTCAGTAATAGTCTATGTACACTGGGGTCCAATGTCACAACGCATTACCAGCGGTCAATGACAGAATGCAGTCGAGCTGTACGGACCAATAGCAACAACAACCAATCTTTTTACAATGCAGTTAGAATACTCAATGTCACAAGTTTGCCTAGAAGTGCAGAATGTTTTGCAAATGTGTCACCTTATTAAAAGCAAGACATTTTGTTTACAAATGAGTTGCATCTCACTTCCTTTTTATAATCTGCCATTTATGAGTGTTATTTCATGGAAGCTGAATTGTGTGTGTGTGTGTGCGTGCGTGTGTGCGTGCGTGCGTGCGTGCGTGCGTGCGTGTGAAAGAGAGAATCTGAAGGGGTATTGTTGGCTATAGACTTAAAACCTGCAAACTATGAGAGGGAAAACTCTATGGAAAATAGTATGGAAAACTCTAACTTGTGAATAGATCATTTGCATTCAGCAGTATTTGTAGTACATAGGCTACGTAAAAAAAAGTTGTTTTGGGAGCTAATATTGTCCTAATACTGTCATAATCTATTGGCATTTTTTGTGCTTTCCTAGAGCATAGCGTATGATTTATAAGTAATATATACTTGCTGTATATATGTGAAATATATTTAATAAATAACATCAAAGCACAGGAGACAGATAACATATGATAGCAGGCACAAAACATATGTTTATATATTAAAAGAGTAATAGTGCAAAACTGTATTATGAATAAAACATGAAATAAAGCTTAAGTCATCACATATATTCAGGTAAATTTCACCACAGTTTAAAACTGTTATTTACTTGTTATTTAAAAAAATATTGTTTTGCTGACAATGGTCAGTTTTGTGTTATTTTTTGCAATCTAATATTTAACTGACTAGATATATCCCTGTATTTGTTCTAGGTCAGCATTTCGTGAAGAAATGGGGTTAATTAACCTTCCAGGTAGTACCGCATTCATCCACTGGGTGGCGGCACAGACTGGGTTAATGACGTCACACCAAACAATTTCTAAAATCAGTGGCTCATTCATGAAGAGTCATTTACTGCCTTCCTGAACGAACTCAGTGAATTGATGACATTTACCGCCACCTACTGGCAGTTTTTGATTCTTCTAAGAATTTTAACAGTATGCAAATAAAAAAGTTAATGACAATACTAATAAATTGGCGATCGGTTGCCCGAAAAAGAAAATTCGGCATATTTACATTTTCTTACCCTCATGTTGTTTCAAACCTGAATTACTATTTCTTTGGGGAAAAATATTTCTTTAATTATACACAAAGAATAATTCAGCTTCTAAAAAACAAAATTATGACCGTTTTAGCTTCTGAACATCTGAAGCTATGTTCTGTCTGTCTTAGAATGGCTTAAAATGATATTTTGGCCCCAAATTATGTCCGTTTCCGTCTCTTACAGTCTCAATAATGTCTCCAAACTTCTCCACTATTGTTGTGTTGGTGTAACTTGAAGTAGTCGTTGTCAAATATGAATCTTTCTTAAACCGCCGCATTACATCCATTGAATCGATACACAACCCCCCCCAGAACACACACAGCTCCGTAAAGAAATTGTGTTTAAACCCACATTACTGCAGAAATATCTTATATGATTGATGTGTGCTGTCCATCGTATAACAAACAAATGGTTTGTTTTAAATTATTATTAACATAACGTTTAGCAAACAAAAATGTTGAAGGATCTTTTGTTGGTGACTTTCTATTGGCTGTTGTTTTGCATATTTAATGATGTACAGTTGAAGTCAAAGGTGTACATACCCCTTGCAGAATCTGGAAAATGCTGAAAATTTGGGATTTTTTATTAAATTAAGTTTTTTTTATTTAGTCCTGCTCTGAACAAGTTATTTCACGAAAGAAATGTTAACATAACAGAATTTCTAAACCTCTGAAAATGATTTTTGGTGTCAATTTTTTATATTTTATTTCCTGAGAAACATATATGTATTTGTATAGCTTCTGAAGGACATTACTAAATGAAAAAATAAGATATATAAACAAAACAATAACAATTTACACCAGTTGTCATTTTCAGGGGTTTACAGTCACCTGACTTTAAATGAATGGTGTTGATTTGATGAGGGTCTGCGCACCCTGTCCTCATGGAATTTGCTGCGGATGGAAAAGCTCATTGGAAGTTGACGGGTCACCTGGGAGTAACACGCACGCACATCAGTTTCTGCTTCTTGTGTTATATGATGAATGTGAAATTGATTTTGTCACTCAGGAATGTTTATGTCATTTATTTAAAAATAAATAGGCTAAATTACAAAGTAGTTCATTATTTAATCATTTAATCTGCAATAAAAAGTGTGATTATAAAATTAATTTATAAATGAAATATGAATCCATCAATAAATACTCATAAATTAAAAAGGGGATTTTACAAAAACAACATAAAACAATAAAGTACATAATTTTAAAGCGCATTAATGAATTCCTAAATAAATAGTGGAATTTCAATCTGGATTTGAAAATGTGATTTAAAAACGTGAATAAATAATTGGATTTACAAACTCAACTACGAATACGGGTTTTAGTCGGGCATTGAAAAGACGATTCCATTTCCCATTTACATTTCCCCGCTGCTTTTCCTTTTACGATTTGCTATTCGATTAGCTCAGTCATTTAGCTTTTCATTTTAGCCTCTCTGTTTAGCATTTCCCTGACACTTTGGGGCCTTGCATTGCTTGAAGGTCCAATGTGTAATTTTTGGGATGATCTATTGCTAGAAATGCAATATACTATACATAGCTATGCCTTCAGAGGTGTATAAAGAGCTTACACTGTGAAGCGTTGTTTTCATTACCTTAGAATGAGCTTGCATGTAATTCGACATGTTCTGTCAGCCGTCGTAGTGTTTCGAAAGGGAGGGGTGGAGTGAACGGTTGGTTGCAATTCGCAACGTTGCCGCTAGATTTCACTGACTGGACCTTTAAACGAGGTTAAACAATGCGAATTAGCTATGACGAGACCAATGTAACAAGCTCTCTGATTGGCTAGAGGAGCTGCAGAACCGTTGAACTCTGGTACCAGCAAGATCGATGCAGTGTGTTTGTCTTAAAATGGCTAATACCGACATAAAAAAGATTTTAAGGGATATTGCCAGTTAAAAATGTAGAGCTGAACCTATGCATGGAACATCAGGCATATGATTCTTTTGTTTTATTAGGTAATGTGCACATCTGTAGTCCCTCGAAACAGCTACCTACAGACTTCCTAAACAATATTGACTCTTTTAACCTGCAGCAATGGGTTCAGAGCCCTACACACATATTAGGCCATACCCTCGACTTAATATTGTCCTATGGCCTAGATATAACTGATGTTGTGGTGGTGAAATCACTAATCTCTGACCATTTCCCCATCATGTTTCAAATGTGCCTCCCAGAGATTCTCCTGACCAAACCTCTTACAAACAGGCTATCTCGGGTCTATTTTCCACATTTCTGCGAAGAGTTTAAAGAACTTTCCTTTATGATGGAAAGAACACTACTCTACAACTCGCATTGTCTTTATCTGACCAAAATGCGGAAGATCACTTAAACTCTCTTATGACTGATATTTTGGATACATGTGCCCCCTGCAAACTTATTAAGCCCAAAGCCAGAGTTATACCTTGGGTAAATCAAAATATCCGCTCCCTGAGACCATCATGTAGAAAAGCTGAAAGAAAATGGAAACATGATAAATTGCAAATCTCCTTTGATATGTTTACAACCTGCCTGTCCATATATCAGAGTGCGGCTAAAAAAGCCAAGGCCACTTATTTTACCTCACTGATTGAAAAACATCATCACACCCGCAAAATTCTGTTCTCCACCATAAACTTAGCATTGAATCCACCTAGCACTCATTTTCAGCATTCCTCTACCTCACTATGTGAAGTTTTTTCCAATTAGTTTAGCGAGAAAGTCGTAAATCTAACAGCCAGCTACTGACCATGTAAAATTAAGATCTACCAACGCTCCAGTATTGTGGTCTACTTTTACCCTGTCTCTTCACAATCAGTCAAGGAAGTGCGTATCAAGTTAAAGACAACTTCTTGCCGATTAGACATCCTGCAGCCTTGCTATCTCAAACAACTATTTGACACAGTGGGTTCCGATCTAGTCTCGTTGATAAATAAATGCCTGGAATCTGCCGAAATTCCAAGTAGCTTAAAAGTGGCTATGGTCATTCCTGTACTCAAGAAGCCTTCACTTGATACGACTGTTTTATATTGGTTTAGATCATTCTTAACAAATAAAAGCTTTGCAGTAAAAATTGAAGACTATGTTTCTTTCCCTAGAAAGCTCACCTGTGGGGTTCAGCGGGGCTCAGTTCTATCCCCGGTTCTTTTCTCTCTATATCTACTACTACCGTTGGGTGCCATTTTTAGGAAACACGGTGTGTCATTCCACTGCTATGCAGACGACCTGCAAATCTATCTCCCCATGACCAGAAATTCTAAGAGCTCTGTCGTCGATACCCTTATAGAATGTCTCGAAGAGGTACAATCATTGCTTGCCTGCAACTTTCTTCTGCTAAACTCAAACAAAACGGAAATTATCGTGTTTGGTTCTTCGGAACATACGCAACCAAACCAAGTAAACCTAGACCCTCTGTCCACATTCACCTCACTACAAGTTCGTAACTTGGGCGTGATATTTGATAATTGTCTGAAGTTCGACAAGCACATTAGCTCAGTTGTTAGCTCAGGTTTTTTCTATCGCTCCCTCGCCAAAGTTAAGCCATTTCTTTCTAAACGCTCACTAGACGAAGCGATTCATGCTTTCATCACAACACCATCCAATTCCATTCACGCACAGTTTAAAATCACATACTGTTATCAGTCAGTACATTTTGGATAATGCGGTCCTCATTAGCAAAGCCTGTGTTAGGAAAATAATCATCTCTATTACATTACAATATTGTGTGAGTTTTAACTGTTTATTTATCTAGTAAGATATGCAGTTATTTTCCCTTGAGCCGTTTGCCTGTTATTAATCTACATAATTATGTATGATCTAGTTTTGACTCTGAATATTCATTGCTGTGTCTAAAGGTGTGCAAAGTGAGAACAGCAAAGCATCAACTAGCATTTGTCACACTTCTGATCCAGCTAAATTAGACATAGATCAGTCATCCACAGATGCTGCAACATCACATATTGTTGAATTAAAAGAAGACGAGATGATGCAGGTGAACTATTTTACACTTTTATAGATTAGAATTGGAGAAAAATGCATATTTATATTATGTTCCAAAAGTGGTACTGCACAGTCTTGAACTTGCATTCACTACACAACGGTCAAGTTACTTTGAATTTGAGAGATGCTGTTTAATAAAGAGTTCATTTGTTTATAACATATTAGGAGTCCTAGGCAATCCATACATTTGCTTGCCGATCGAGAAAAGGTATGTCATACAAAGTCTGTGATTTTAGGTAACTGGTTTTTTAAATGGTTTATCTTATTTCAATTCCATGTCTCTTTACCAAACCTAGGACTGTCACACTTTGAGTCAAAAAACAGGAGAGCACACCTCAAAGTTCCAGTAAACAGACTTTAATAAAGAGTCCGGGAAAACAAATCCGGGGGAGACCAGGTATCCACAAAAAGCAGGTAAATCCAGAACAGAAATCAGACATACGCAAAAGAACCATATAGACATTAAAGCTAAACCAAGAACAAGACAAAACACAGGGTATAAATAGTGTCCAGGGAATGATCATCAGGTGCGGGTGCAACAAACGAGGTGGAGGTAAGGGATAATGGCAAAATATAGTCCAAGGGTAAAAAAACGGAGAAAACTAAACAGGGAAACAGACATAACTGTGACAAGGACCAACGCTTTTCCAGCATTGTTTAGACTTCTAATAAGATTGATGTACTCTGATCAATCTTCTCCCCAATTAAATCTAAGGACTAAAACAATGCATTTGCACAACAACGTACCCTTTGTGATTCTCCAGGAAAAACTCTAAAACTCAAGTTACTTGGTATTTCTCAAATTCAGTTTAATAAAGAGTTCATTTGTTTATAACCTATTAGGAGTCCTTAGACGAATGGCGATCCATACGTTTTCAGCAGGATAAAGAGTGCCAGGAGTCATTGCTTGCAGATCGAGGAAAGGTACTGCATACAAAGCTTTGTAGTTTTAGGTGAATGGCTTTTTTAATGTTTCCTCTTATTTTTATATCATGTCTCTTCACCAAACCTAGGACCAGCACTTTACCAGCATTTCCGTTTGATTATAGACTTATACAAGTATTTGATGTACTCTAAATGGCTCATTGCATAATGTTAGTTAATGGACTTAATTGTCTTGTTTTTCATATTGATCAAAGAATGACTTCCAGAAGCAGTCCTTGGAAATTGAGGACAGACGCAGAAAGGTATGAGCATTTGTAAATGATGTAACTGTTGCCAAAATATTTTTAAAGCTCAAGACAAGTCAGCCTCTCAAGTGTCACTCTTGTTTACGTTGTCTTATTGTGAATGTAAACTCAATATGGTTGAGACTGTGGACAAGACATTTTAAGATGTCACACTGGGCGCTCTACTGTAACAGACATGTTTCACTGTCTTTTGACATATTAGAGATCAAACTAAAACAACACTGATTTTATAGATTATACATGAGAGACGGTTGAGAATGGCTGGTTTTCCTGAGGCAGCTCATGGTGTGCCGCTCAGATTCAAATACCCCGGTGGCATTACCAGAACAAGAAGATTTGTTCTGTCTGAATCCATTCAGGTCAATTTCCTGATTCCACTATTTTATGATTGTGACGTCACAGGCTGCAAATACTGAGCAGTGTTTCCAGTTTTNGAAAATGAACAGATTTTTTCATGCGATTCTTTTGTAGATATTATTTGACTTTGTGGGAGAAGAAGAAGATGCAACAGAGTATTTCCATATCACAAGTTTGTCAACGCCTAAAGTTACTTATTTATGAGTAGTGAGATTTGTATTTACACTGACTAGAATTTCATTTTACTCATAGTTGTTCTCACAAATGTCTCCTTAGCTATTACTGTCTATATGCCATTTCCACTTCCTGTTGGATGGCAGTCTACCTGTATTCTGTAGACTTTAGAGTCAGCTGAATAATTATCTGCAGTAAGTTGATCATATAGGGTATATAAGATAACCTAATGCCAAACATGCATTCTTGTATAAGGAAATGTAACCTTGGGCAGTACGCCACTACTCTTGTGTTTTTAATTCATCGCAGTTTGTCCCAGCGCTTGAGTCCAACAATGAAGTTGAATCTCCCAGTGTCAGCAACCAGTTCAATTCCGTCTCTTTGCCATCACCCACGTTTTTACAAGAGAATGACAAATGTTCTTCGGAAGGGTATGTCGGCATCGTTTTAGTCTTTAGTAACATGTACTTAAAGATGGTGACATCAAAGAGCCACACTGTTTAACTGACTGATGTCCATATTCCATATTCACTACTTTTGACTCAGTCTGACACACGGGATATAAACGACTGGTCTACATACTGGTGCTAATTAACTCAAAGACAGGAACTCACCACATTACACAAACACGACACAGTACAATGAACCAGCACGAGACAGAAGACACAAGGGCATTATAAAGGTGATAAATCAAGAGGGGACAGGTGCAGGACATGAACTAATTAACAAACAATAACGAGTAGATGAAAGGGCGGGAAAAGAGACGCCACACCGGAGAGTGGAAGACCAACAGGGACAAAACGTCACTCTCCACATAAAACAAGAGGTTCTATCATGGTTCTGCCACTAGGTCAAGAGAAGCAAGACAAGGTGGGGCAGAACCATGACACTGAGACCTTTTGGATGATACCACACATGTGTATGTTTTTTGTGTATGTACCGTGTTCTTTTCTTGTGTACGGTTCTTAGAGCTTTTGGGTGTCCTGCGTTGAGTGAGAGGGGAGGAAAGGAACAGTTGGGGGTGCTGGGTGAGGTCTGCATCTGTGATTCGCTTGTATGCGTCATTTGAAATGTAGATGTTAGCTCAGTAGGGAGTCCGTTGTTTCTCAAAGAAAGGTGTCCTTTTGGCTCAGGTCTCCCACTGTACTGAGAGATGCTCGCTGTCCTTTTCCCGAGAAGATGATCTTTGATCAGGAATCGGTGCATTGTTCTTTCAGGAAGAGGCGCCCTTTTGGCCTAGGTTCCCCACTGTGCTTGGAATCGGTGCATTGTTCTTTCAGGAAGGGGCGCCCTTTTGGCCTAGGTTCCCCACTGTGCTTGGAATCGGTGCATTGTTCTTTCAGGCAGGGGCGCCCTTTTGGCCTAGGTGCTTAGAAATGTTCTTTGTTTCTCAGGAGAAGAATAATGTCTCTGGTCGGGACATCTTGGCTCCGACCTTACAGTTTCCCCCCTTGGCCCCATGGGCGAGTTGAGTGGGGTCCCTGCGGGGTCACAGATGTGAATTTTTTTTTTAATGGTCTCTTGAATATAGGTAGCTGTAGTGGATTTAGAGCAAGAGCGGCTTGTGTTGATTCTCGAGTATCCCTGATGAGGTGTCTGAAGTAGCAGCATTGGAACAAAGTAAAAATGAAGATGAGGGCACTGCCAATGACGCATCCCCTGAACATCCAGTCCCACCAGGTGTATGTGTAGAGTGCTGAAAGAGTAGATGAACTGGATAGAATTTGTACAGTCTTTCGTGCCAGGTTTGTTTCTACCTGTGCTTGGTTAAGGTGGTATTCAGTCTGTTGGACCATTCTTTGCACCAGGTCCATTGTGTCAGCCACGGCTTGGGTACTTTGTTCATAGAAGGTGTCATCCCACCATGGTGAAGTCTCTATGTCCAGTGGCATTCTTCGTAGGATGTTGATCTGGCCCATTGAAAAATCCTCTGTTATTTCTACACAAAAGGAATGGTTAGCCAAGCAGGTCAGTCCTCCATAGGTAAAATAATTCATCTCACTGACAACGCACCACTGGGTATGCAATACCTGGATAGCATCAGAATACCCATGCAATGACTGAACATTTATGAGTTTGGTGTCATTAGGAGAGAAAGCATTGCAAGGTGTTACATGTACATATAACGTAATTGTGTGTCTCGTGGCAACATGTGCGACTGGTAAACAAGGTCTCATTTCCCTTTAAGGTCATGTATCCCGTAAGGTGATCCCATTTAATTACCTGATTCTTCACCACCACGCCAATAGAGAGTATAGTAGTGGAATTTAGAAAAACTTGGTCTGGGTGGATTAGAGGAAAAGTGGCAAAAAATCCGAGACAGCCTGTGCATTCGTTTCCTGTATACATCATCACAGTGGATAATAGTTCCGAATATTTTACATTTTTCATTTTTTCTGAGGTAAGCCATCTAAGTCTAAAATCTCTATGAGATCATTTAGAACATGTCTAGGTGTCTTTTGTAAACGTAGGTCTAAAATTTCTTGTCTAGTAGCAGTAAACAAATCTTGTGCATATGATCTGCAGGCTAAGTCACATTCGATGGTACGGGTCTGATTGAATAGTGTGTGGCTGATCGCTAGAAGCGCTTGCACTTCCGATCTAACCGCTTTTATGATATTTTCATTGCTGTTGGTGATATGTTGAAAACCAGTGGCCACCTGGTTCACCAACCATGTTGAAAATTGTGATTGTTTGGTTATTTTATATTCGATGACTATGGAGTTAACTGAGCCAAAAAGACCTGCTATGTTTCCAAGTAGATCTCGTTTAGAACTGTCATGATTCGTGAATGAGGACCCAGGTGCAGACAGCGGTAGACGGAAACACAGGTTTATTAACACAAAACACAAAGCAAAACACCCTCGAGGGGGGATAAAACAGACGAGGCAACTAACTAAACTACAGGGGAACATGTAATACAGGAAACGAGAGGGGCGGGGCCAATGACGAGACACCGGAGAGAATGCATGTTATTGTCAACAAGGGGTTGGATCAACAGAGTTCATGGGGGGAGGTCCATATAGGATGCCACCAGGGGGAACAGTCTGAGTCCCTGAATGCGCGGAGTTCTGCGGGACTTAGTGGGGGAAGTCCTGGGGACACATGGCGCCGGCTGGAAGGCCGGCTGGACAGTACGTGACACCGGCTGGAATGCCGGCTGAACGACACATGGCACCGGCTGGATGGCCGGCTGGACAACACATGGCACCGGCTGGATGGCCAGCTGGACTGGACATGGTGCCGGCTGGATGGCCGGCTGGACAGGACATGGCGCCGGCTCGACGGCCGGCTGGACAGGACATGACGCCGGCTCGACGGCCAGCTGGACAGTACGTGACACCGGCTGGAATGCCGGCTGAACGACACATGGCACCGGCTGGATGGCCGACTGAACACATGGCGCCGGCTGGATGGGCGGCTGGACAACACATGGCGCCGGCTGGATGGGCGGCTGGACAACACATGGCGCCGGCTGGATGGTTCTGTATTACCTGCAACTGTTAAGGTGGATCATTTTATTGTTTCAAACTGCTTGAAGATATGGCATCAAATTAAGAAGGGATGCAGATTACCTGACACTGCTATATTTGCCCCAGTATATCGCAATCACGCATTTCCTCCCTCTCTCTCAGATGCAACATTCAACATGTGGAGGCGGAATGGTATTGTAACCTTGGAGGACTTGTATATTAACAAACGTTTTGCTTCTTTTTCTCAATTAAAGGAAAAATTTTCTCTTCCCACAACACACTTTTTTCGACATTTACAGATTCGAAATTATGTGCGTCATGCAGTGCCGAATTTTGAGTCACTGCCAGAGGGAAGAGGGATTTATAGGCTATTGTTGGACTTGCCTGATTCCAAACATTTGATTTCGGATTTTGTAACTGTGTTTTCTGAAGAAATTAGTTATTCTAAGCATTCGTTAAAAGCTGCTTGGGAGGAAGAATTAGATATACTGATAGGGGATGAAGTGTGGGAGGAGAGCCTTAGCAGGATTCGGTCTTGTTCTGTTAATTCTAGGCATCAGTTAATTCAATTTAAAGTGATGCACAGATTGCACTATTCAAAATCTAAATTACATAGAATTTTCCCCACCATTTCTTCTACTTGTGACCGGTGTAAATCTGCAGAGGGCTCTCTTTCCCATCTCTTTTGGACATGCCCTAAACTTTATGATTTTTGGTGTGACATATTTAAATGGTTTTCTGACATGTACGGTTTTGTGTTTAAGCCCGATCCAGAGATTGCATTATTTGGATATTCTCTCTCTCTGTCAGATTATAATGTCTCTGTACAAAGTACCATTGTTTATGGAATGATTATTGCTAAGAGCATCATTCTAAGACTCTGGAAATCCGTTGATGTTCCTCAGTTCAAGGCCTGGTTGACCTATATTACTGGAATGTTGCACATGGAGAGAGTCCGGTATGGATTTATGGGTAACCTTGACAAATTTTACAATATATGGCAACCATTTCTGGATCATCTTAACCAGTTGAACACTGACTCTGATCAGTAATGGAGGGCATAGTATGCCATCTGCTCTATCCCCTAGAGAGTGTTTGTTTGTTTATTATCATTGGAACTGCACATATGCCCTTGGTTGTTCTTAGTTCCCTTTTTTATTTTATTATTACTACTATTATATTGTCATTCGTTGATTTGTGTATATATATATTTTTTATGTGTCCTTTTTTTTAACTTTTTTGTAAAATGTTAAAATCCTAATAAAAATACTATTAAAAAAAAAAAAGAAAAAGCTCAAGAAAAAGAAACTTGCCAAGTTAAACCAGCTCCTGGCAAATAGAGGACAAATATAATATTTGTTTCCCGGACAGCATTCCAGGCTTCCTGTTTGGAAAACATGTCCTCTTCTTCCTATCACTCATGTGAATTGTGGGTATCATAAATTACCTGCTGCTCACCTATGCCGGCAATGACTACATTCAGACCATCACCAAAGCTGCGTAAACCCTCCTGCTTCTGCCTTAAACTGTGGAAACCATAATAAAGACTGGTGGTGTTGATTATCTTTTTTTACTGTTTGTTGGTTAATGAAAGGATGTGGTTGAGACTGGTAATGCGCTCACAGAGATGGTAACAAGCATTTATTTGCAAAAGGTTATTAACATAGACCACCCATGAGAAAGCCTTAATAGTGATTATGTAAGTAGCCCTGTACAAATGATGATTTACAAGTATTATAACTTTAGTGAGTTGTGATTGTTAGATTACACAAAGGGGATTACAAAAGCGACTCATCTGTTACAACGAATTTATGTTTGAGATTATACTTCTATGTAAACAATCATTTATAACTTTCCTGTGGCTCAGTGGTTAAGAGCATGGCACTAGCATTGCCAAGGTCATGGGTTCGATCCCAGTAGATAGCACATAGTCAGAAGCAAATGTATAATACGCAATGTAAGTCGCTTTGGATAAAAGCTTCTGCCAAATGCATAAACGTAAAATTTACTTTACTGCTGTCATGGGCCAATAAAGTTAAAAACAAAAAAGTGCAGAAGTGCCATTTAATGAATTTTATATCTCAGTATCTCTTCATCTGTGGTCCTTTTCATTTAAGATGTTTTGCTTTGACCTCATCTTCCACAGTAGGAGATCTACAAAATTAGATTTCAGGTCATATACTCAATGTTTGCTGTGTGTAATGCTTACAATGTTTAAACCATCACTCTTCAGCAAGAAAGACAACCTGCGTAATTATTCAAACTCTTATAAACTTTTATTATAAACTCTCGCTTGCTGAGGCCAAACCAGTAGGGAAAGTCAAAGAGGGCATCATAATGGTAACTGGTAGTAAAATGTGTGTCTTTCAGGAAGGCTTCGCCATTTCCCCATCTATAAAGATTAGAAAGTTCTCACCCACACATGCTTGTAATGCGTCTCTAATATCAACCTTAAAAGAAGAAATAATTATTAACAATCAAATCTGAAACCAACACTGAAATTGAATACATTTTTGGATCCTTCACACTGCGAAAAATCTCAGATCGGCTTACATGAACTGTAGTATAGCTCTCTCCAGCGACAGATGATATGGTTGAATCTACGCCCTTCTCAAACTCCAATCTGATCATGGGATGGTAGCTATTGATAACCACCACATAGAGCCCAAGAGCTGTAACCAGAAAAGAAGAATATTACATACAAGCATACAACAGTGTCATAAATATTCTGCTGATTCTGTGGGTTTATAATGTGTGTTTAAACATGAACTCTTGTCTTCCACAGGATTTTGCTTTGTCTCCCCTTTACTCTCAACCTAACGCTCCACCCAAGGCAGCTATAAACCTCCTTAGGATCTTCAGATGTGGCATGTAAATCAGCTGGCCATGCGGCAGCATTAGCTAAATCAAGGGACAAATCTTTGCAGTCTTTTCCACACACATCATACACTGGCCGTTGATTTACATGCCACATTTAAAGGTCCTGAGGGGGTTAGAGTCATATGAAGAGTTCAGATTATGATATTAAGAGGATGCTCTCCACACATACAGTATACGTTACTCAAATAATTTTGCTTCAAAACCCACTTAATACTACACTCTGCCTGGTCTGAAATATCTGGTATTGCTGGAAGTAAATGGAGGAGCCTGATAAAAAATGCTTGTTTAAATGAAATGGGTTTTGCATCTGAACTCTTCATGCATTCTCAATTACAACTATGTGTTATTTAACTGCACTGCAGCACAGCCCAGTCTGCCCAGTGCCGGGTTTCCCGATAAAGCTGTATCTTAGCTATTAAGAGCACTCTCTACGTGCAAGGCTACGAACCCTCGCTGCAATTCCACGTGCGTTTCCCAAAATTGCACTTAACATGGACGTGCAAGCGTTCTAAGTGCTACTTAAGAGTCGCTGTCCATTTACGAAGTGCTGAACTATACGTATAACCTTATATGGAATCGTATCCTGAACGTTTCACCTAATAATCGTCATCTGATGTGGATTAGCAATTAAGAGACGTCTACATAAAGCACCTAGCTACTGGCTGAGGCACTGACAAAATGGCTGAGCAAAAAAAAAACAAGAAAAGATACCTTTCAAAAAGACAAAATAAAAGTCCTAGAAGAGGTGGAGCAGAATAAAGATGTTATTTTCTCCAGATTTAAAGGGCGCCATACAAATAAAGAGAAAAAAAAACATCTGGGAGGACATTGCTACCACATTAACAGCAACCAGGGGGTTAAAAGATCAGGCAAGGATGTCTGCAAGAAGTGGCAGGATTTTGCAAGCTAGAAAAAAGGAAGCGGGCACTGCAGAGGACTGCAATTAAAAAAACAGGTAATGGGACCAATGAGTCTCCCCTTCTCACAGCAGAGGCAAACACACGCCACACACTTGAGTAACGTTTGACCAAGGTGCTTCTCACATTTTTATTTGTTCATCCTCATTACTATTCCTCTCGTCTTAGCTCCACCCCTTCAGGATGTGAGGAAAGGACGCAAGGAATTGCTGGAAATGGAAATCAACTAAAATCCTCGCTCTCTTTCTCATCACTTCAAAGTGTTGTCAATTATTGTTAACTGCACACACTGAACATTAAAAAAATTATCTTTTTTAAAACAAANGCGGCTGGACAACACATGGCGCCGGCTGGATGGGCGGCTGGACAACACATGGCGCCGGCTGGATGGGCGGCTGGACAACACATGGCGCCGGCTGGATGGGCGGCTGGACAACACATGGCGCCGGCTGGATGGGCGGCTGGACAACACATGGCGCCGGCTGGATGGGCGGCTGGACAACACATGGCGCCGGCTGGATGGGCGGCTGGACAACACATGGCGCCGGCTGGATGGCCAACTGGGAGGCCAGCTATCACCGGCTGGGCAGGCCTGGATGTCGACATGACAGGACAGTATGTTGGCGGCTGGGCAGTGCTTTCTGGCAGCATCTCCGACGGCTGGGCAGCGCTCTCTGGCAGCTGGGCAGTAAACAACACACACACACAGAGTCGACTTGATAGGCCTGGGCACCAGCTGTGAGGCCGGAAGGGATCTGCGGCGGGAACAGGACACCGGCGGCCTCAACCCTGGAGGGGAATCCAACGACCTCAACCCTGGAAGGGAGCCCGGCGGTCTCGATCCTGGACGGGGTTCCGGCAGTCTCGACCCCGGAAGGGAGTCCGGCTGTCCCGACTCTGGACTGAAGCCCGGCGGCCTCTACCCTCGAAGGGAGTCCGGCAGATTCAAGCCCTGGAAGGGAGTCCGGCGGCATCGACCCCTCCCGCTGAGATCCCCCTGTCTGCTGGGTCCAGAATGGCTGGTTCATTCTGTCAAGTTCTCCGTGTGGGCGGTGAGACAAAGGAGACAGAGGACCCAAGTGCAGACAGCGGGTAAGGGGTTAACAAGACAGACTTTAATAATAACTACAAAAACACAAAACAAAGACCCACGTGGGGGTAACACAATAAAACACAACGGTATAAAACATGACTAGACTAACTACACTTAAACAAGACTAAAGTTAAACATTTAACATAACTAAACTAACAAGAACTCACCAAACAGGCCACACACACAACAGTACAATGAACCAGCATAGGACAATGAAACAAGAGGACTATATAAAGGGGACTAAATCAAGGGGACAGGTGCGGGACATGACCTAATTAACAAGCAATAAAGAGACGAAAGGGCGGGAACAGAGACGCCACACAGGAGAGAGGGAGTATATGGAAGGTCAAAACTGTCTCTCCACATAAACCAAGAGGTTCTGTCATGGCTCTGCCACAAGATCAAGAAAAGCAAGACAAGATGGGGCAGAACCATGACAAGAACGTGCAGGTGGGATTTGGACAGCAAGTCTGCTTTTGTAATCAAAAATTAAATCATCGATTCTTACTGTAGCCGTGCATATGTTTTGTCATCATCATTACAGTGTTTTGTGTAGGCAGACAGAACGTTGGAAATATTGTAGGGAACATGTGTCATTACAAGATTTACATCATGAAACAGAGTCTTATTGATATTTCCTTTGATTAGTCTGCCAGGAGGGATTGGGTACAGTTTTGGTTTGCTATACCCACAAGTGGTTAAATTAAAGCAATATGTTAAAGTCCAAGACCAATTTTGTGGCCCAGTGTATTTATCTGGGTCATCCTCACATTTGCCCACACAATATGTCATTATTAATATTCCTTCTTTCCGGCTAGTCCAGACAAAGGCTTTTGGTTTATTATCTGCAGGTTTGAATAGTGTAAGATTGAATTGATACTCAGTGTAACTTATATATGTGGTGTTGATGGATTTTGTGTGTGTGCATCTGTATGTTGCAGGTTCTAAGTCTTTGGTTTGAAAGCATATTTCGGGATCTGTTCCATTGTTGTTTTTTTCATATAGGGTGCGCAAACCCCCAATTTTGGCTCCTGGTTCTGCTTTAAGCTGGTACCAGGCCGTTATATTGTGTGAAGGTGGATGTGCTGGTGTGTCTCCTGAAATGTTTAAAGTTAGAGGATGGGTTGATCCTGAGCTGCAACAGATTTTGGTTGCGCAATTTAGTTCCGGTGCTGCACCGGGAGGCCATGTGACTATCTCCCTAGATGGAATTGTGATGTAAGGTGTGGATGGCCTCTTAGTATATTTCCATACCCATTTCCCACATTTCAGGGTGTGTGTAAGTGAAACCCTTTGGCCCAGCTTGATGCAAGTGGGCCCGGACACCTTCCTCTCGTCTGGCCTCCATGGAATTGCAAGGCCCTTTCAAACATGAAAGGGTGTGAAAGGGCCTTGTTTTACAAACATCCGTATCATTACCATGTCACCTTCTGTAAATCTGATCTCAGATGTTGGGTTGAAATGCATATCACTCATCAGGTCTGACTGTTGTTGTTTAAGAGTGGTTTGTGCCTGTAACACCTTTAGCCTTTCTTGTAGCTGTGTTAGCACAGTCTGTTGTGTTGCGAGCACGAGGGACCCCAGGTCTGTTGGGGCAATTTCTGGATCTATTGGTAACTTCATGACTGTGCCATTCATGAGTTCAAATGGGCTGATTCCTGTAGCTTTGGATGGTGTTGCTCGCAATACTGTCAGAACTGTGGGCAGTGCATCAGTCCACCTGTTTTGATGTTGCAATATTTGTTTTGATGTGTTCTCTTTGATCATGCGATTAACACGTTCCACCATCCCTGAGCTTTGTGGTCTGTATGGGACATGAAATGTTTGCTCAATGTGTAGCATTTCACATATGTGTCTCATTATCTGTCCTGTGAAGTGTGTTTCTCGGTCCGATTCAACTCTGGTTGGCGTTCCCCAGATTGGGATCATCTGGTTTGCTATTACCCGTGCCACATTGTGTGCACTATTGTTGCGAGTGGGAATTGCATCCACCCATTTGGAGAATTTGTCAATTATAACAAGACAATAACGATATCCCCCCTTGGCACTGGGTAATGGTCCGATAAAATCTATTTGCAAAGATTCCCATGTGTCATGGCTCTGCTTCCTTAGTCATGTTTTTCTTGGTCCTGTAGCAGAGCCATGACAAAGTCTTTGGTTATGTGTGGAGAGAAACATATTATTGTCCTTTTGACAATAATATGCATTCTCTCCAGTGTCTTGTCATTTGCCCCACTCCTCTCGTTTCCTTGTTATCTTTCCCAGAGTGTTTTATTACCCACACCTGCCCTGTGTCATTATCCCTCGTTTGTCTCTCCCTATAAATACCCTCTTGTTTCTTTGTCTTGTGTTCGTGGATTACGTTGTGTATGCATGTGTACGGTTTATGTGCCTTGTACCTTGTCCAGTGTTCCTGTTCCCAGCCTTGCCCTTGTTCCATGAGTCTTGTGTTCTACCCTGTTGTGTTTTGATTTAAAACGTTTGGTCGTGTCCTTTAGTTTAGTTTTGCTATTCTTGTTTTCGTTTTGCCCCACGTGGGAAGTCTTTTGTTTTATATATTTCTGAGTTCCGTTTTCCCCATTGAGGGTGTTTTGTTTCTGTTAATAAATAGTCTTGTTTTTGTTAACCCCTTCACTGCTGCCTGCAATTGGGTTCTCTTCTTTCACGCCTCAATTCATGACAGAATCCACGAACCAGTATTGAACCCAGCAGGCAAGATGGAGGCAAGGCGATCCAGGCAGGCCCATCTCCTCTGCGGTCTGCGACAGGGCTACTACGATGTCTTGGAGTTCGCAGATCGATTCTTCGAGACCGCAGGGGAGATGGTCCATGACGAGACGGAGCAGATGGCCCCGTTCAACGGCGGTCTGAATGAGCCGCTGTCTCGGGAGGAGATGAGGATGCTGAGACCGCTGGGCTTCACGGACATGATTAGGTATGCCATGAATCGGCCGGAGCCCAGGGTCTCAGCCCAACCCAATCCATCTCCCCTACCCGCGATCCCGGAGGGTCGCGTCATGGAGATCGGGGTCATCGGCATGGCCGCACCGTCCGCTTCTCCCCCGGCAGCTCCTCCTCCGCCCATCAGCATCCGTGGCCGGCGCAGACGAAGGGAGTCGTGGGACTCCCCGTCCGACTCCTCCGGTACGGAGCTAACCGGGCTCCCCATCGCTTCTCAGCAACCGGACACATGTCCTGTGGCCCGGTCAAGGAAGAAGAAGCCGAGGAGGGGGAAGCCTAGTCCGGTGCAGCCGGCGTCCAGCCCGATGTCCAGCCGGCATCCCAGCCGGCCATCCAGCCGGCGTCCCAGCCGACCATCCAGCCGGCGTCCCAGCCGGCGATCCAGCCGGCCTTCCAGCCGGCGTCAAGCCCTGTCCAGCCGGCCTTCCAGCCGGTGTCAAGCCCTGTCCAGCCGGCCTTCCAGCCGGCGTCAAGCCCTGTCCAGCCGGCGTCAACAAATAAAGTTAAATGCATACTGTATCAGAGTTCAAAGTAGGGAAGGAAGGAGGCTGGAACCGGCGAACATTTAACAGCCTTTTATCAAAATAAACCTTGTTTTTTATCAAAACAAAAAATGTCTTGAGGACAGACGCAGAAAGGTATGAGCATTTGTAAATGATGTAACTGTTGCCAAAATATTTTTAAAGCTCAAGACAAGTCAGCCTCTCAAGTGTCACTCTTGTTTACGTTGTCTTATTGTGAATGTAAACTCAATATGGTTGAGACTGTGGACAAGACATTTTAAGATGTCACACTGGGCGCTCTACTGTAACAGACATGTTTCACTGTCTTTTGACATATTAGAGATCAAACTAAAACAACACTGATTTTATAGATTATACATGAGAGACGGTTGAGAATGGCTGGTTTTCCTGAGGCAGCTCATGGTGTGCCGCTCAGATTCAAATACCCCGGTGGCATTACCAGAACAAGAAGATTTGTTCTGTCTGAATCCATTCAGGTCGATTTCCTGATTCCACTATTTTATGATTGTGACGTCACAGGCTGCAAATACTGAGCAGTGTTTCCAGTTTTGAAAATGAACAGATTTTTTCATGCGATTCTTTTGTAGATATTATTTGACTTTGTGGGAGAAGAAGAAGATGCAACAGAGTATTTCCATATCACAAGTTTGTCAACGCCTAAAGTTACTTATTTATGAGTAGTGAGATTTGTATTTACACTGACTAGAATTTCATTTTACTCATAGTTGTTCTCACAAATGTCTCCTTAGCTATTACTGTCTATATGCCATTTCCACTTCCTGTTGGATGGCAGTCTACCTGTATTCTGTAGACTTTAGAGTCAGCTGAATAATTATCTGCAGTAAGTTGATCATATAGGGTATATAAGATAACCTAATGCCAAACATGCATTCTTGTATAAGGAAATGTAACCTTGGGCAGTACGCCACTACTCTTGTGTTTTTAATTCATCGCAGTTTGTCCCAGCGCTTGAGTCCAACAATGAAGTTGAATCTCCCAGTGTCAGCAACCAGTTCAATTCCGTCTCTTTGCCATCACCCACGTTTTTACAAGAGAATGACAAATGTTCTTCGGAAGGGTATGTCGGCATCGTTTTAGTCTTTAGTAACATGTACTTAAAGATGGTGACATCAAAGAGCCACACTGTTTAACTGACTGATGTCCATATTCCATATTCACTACTTTTGACTCAGTCTGACACACGGGATATAAACGACTGGTCTACATACTGGTGCTAATTAAAATACCCCTTGTTAAATGGATTTTTTTTCTGTTTAGGTAGTTTTCTATAAGCTATGCTGACCTTGAGTTTTTATGAGATATGCTGATGGCTATAAATAAATGACCAATTTCCAACCGTATCCCTTTTATAACATTTCTATTCAGGACTGACCTTAAAACCATTTTGAACCGACTTGGATAGAAAATTGACCAGACTTCGTGCCCAACCAGTAATCACATCAACATACGCAGAGACCACACTGGCAATGTCCACAACATAATGAAGAATACACTTCAGGCCTTCAGGCGTCGACGGTTTAATCCTAACGCAAGATTAGATGTGGTTTTTGTTGATAGTGAACAAATAGAACTAGACTTTTAAAACTTAAGTTTTTAAGTAGATTTTTTTACAGTATGGACAAGCGCAACTCAAGTAGGCCATGTGACTTCTGTTTCTTCTGTTCTACCAAATACTCTGAATCCATCTATTTCTGTGAAAAACAGAAAAAAAATCAAAAATTTTAATATGGGTTTGGAATAGTAAATGATTTTTCATTTTGTAGTGCATGGCATAAAGCTTAAAACCCTCTTTTGATTTCAGTGGAAACCTTTAATTTTAGTAGCATGGCTCTTTTTGGTTTATTTGGATTACATGTGGTTCTAGTATGTTTTTTTAGGAAGCTAAATTTTGGGGATTATAAAGAAATTTGGGGTTTGCCTGCGAGCCCGAGACAGGTCACCAGAAAAAGGAAAATCAGATTGTGTCATGAGTTACTTACTTTGAACTACCGACTCCTCTCCTTTCTTTTGTTAGGGCTTGTTTAAAATCTATCCACTGCCTGACGATCCCTCGATGCCCACGGTCCCGCGCCAGTTCCGCAAACTCCCACCAAACAGCACAGAGGAGTGTCTGGTACGCGTGTACATAATCCAGGCCTATGGCCTACAGCCCAAAGATGCCAATGGCAAGGTATGTACAACATGACCAAAATACTGTATATCATCATATTCAAAAAGTAAACAAAAATGCTCACCAGACTTTTGCTTTCCAGTGCTTTTAATGATACACAGTCGAGTTGAAATGGCATTATCTAGAACTAAATGCCATATCATGTTGATTGACAGAATTTACACATGGCATTGGAGTAAGAGAGGTTATTACAACGGCCTTTCAATATTTTCAATATTTGTTTTATTTAAGTTTTTCATCAGTCAGAGTTAGAGCCTCGACTGCCAGACGAGTGTTAGCTGTTCGCGAAGTGCCAGAGTCATAAGAGAGCTGAGAAATTGCTTTAGAAAAACATTTAGCCACCCTTTTACCCATAACCATAAACTCTCAGTCGCAGCCTTATACCCGGCCAACACGCCACCACTCCTGGCCCTGCGTCAGATGGGCTTTCCCTCCATTAGTTGCAAATATGCTAAGATGACGTCCTTTCATCACCTACTCAGGCCAGAAGTTATGATATGGAACATTTCACACATATACTCACTGCCTATGAGACACGCTCTGATCACAGCGAGTGTGATGCTTTTTCCACCGCAACAGTGAAGAGGGGTCATTTAAAATAAAAAAAGAGGGTGTGCGGTTTGGATATTGTTGCTTTTGTATGTCCGTGTGAGTGTGTGTCTGTTAACACATTCATAACTAACACGTCTCGTTCTTTCAAAGTGTGACCCCTATGTTAAGATCACGCTTGGAAAGAAATCAATCGATGACCACGACAATTACATACCCTGTACTCTGGACCCTGTCTTTGGAAAGTGAGTAGTTCTCTCTTTTTTCTCCGGTTTTGTATTTTTGTGCAGACGTACATACTAGAAAAAGCTATTTACTATGATTGTGTATCATTTTTACAAATTAGGACTTTCAAAATAGGACAGAAATGTTTGTACATCGCTGTTAGTATTTAAGACTTAAAAACTCTTTAAAGCTCGATTTGCCTGACTTACGAGCCCTTCAAAGAGAACCTGAAATGTTCACCATTACTATATCCATAAGGACAGTTTATTTGACATACAGCAACACATCATTTACAGACCTGTTTGACATTGAAACCAGCAGGGGTCGCCACACTCATAATAATTATCACACTTTAGTTGTTGTATCGAATTAATGGAAGGGAGAACTTTAAATAATGACTGCATACTAAGCTAATACCGAGTATATAAATGCCTCCAAAAATGGTTAAATGTAAAGGAGTGAGTAATTCTCACCAAAGGAAAGAGGTTGAAGTTTAGTTCTGTTGCTTGTCATTCAGAATGTTTGAGTTGACCTGCTCTCTGCCTCTGGAGAAGGACCTGAAGATCACACTCTATGATTATGACATGATATCAAAAGATGAGAAAATAGGAGAAACCGTCATCGATCTGGAGAATCGCTTTTTGTCCCGTCATGGTGCTCGCTGCGGCCTGCCACAGTCCTACTGTCTGTAAGAATCTTACTCGCTCACCCTTTCTCTGTCTCCCTGATCTTGCTTTTATATTAATGTATTTTATATAACATGCCATTTTTTTCAGCGTTAACATCGTTTTAACAATTTCCTATTAAAGTGGAACACCACCAAAAAACTAAAATTCTGTGCTTTGAAAGTGAGTAGCGTTGCTGTCAATGGGCAGGAGTCATACGGCTCCGAACCTCATCAAAACTATCTTAATTTGCATTGGGAAGATGAATGGATGTCATAGGGTTGTAGAATGACACCAATGATGTGAGGATTTGTTAGCTCAACCAATAGCGGACACACAGTACATACGCCTTCAGATGTTTCGTTTTCACCTGTTTGTCTGTGCTGGCTCTAGGTCTGGGGTTAACCAGTGGCGAGATCAGCTGAAACCTACCCAGTTACTTCATCGTCTGTGCGAGAGACGAAACTACAAGCTTCCGGTCTATAAGCAAGATAGAGTCTACTTCAGAGGACAGGAATACACCGTTGCTGATCTTGGTCAGTGTCCTAAACATGCGCTCTCACTTGATCACTTGAATGAATGACTTTCCAACCAATAATTCTGTGAACGTCATTACCAAAGAGGACACAAGAATGCATGTGAGCGTGCACGCACGCGAATGAACGCAGGCGATGTGACCTATCAAACTGCTGGACGGCGAAAAGAGAGAGTGAAAGTCTTCTCGTTGGAGCTGCTGAAAGCATTAGTCGCGAGTAAGAGCTAATCAAAGCAGCGCTGCGACTCCGTCACATCTTCCGTCATAAAAAAAACGAAATCAACTGCGGTTCTGTGAAAACACTGACAGAACAAGAATAACGATAGAGGTCTCGACTTGTGCCGTACATCATATCTGTGTGTGTGGGATCGCAGAGCTGTTGGGGAGGCCGGTTGGCTGGTCTTGCTTGGCCGCGACGAGAGGAAAGAATGAGTTGTTTCTCTGCCTCAAAAGAAAACAAGTGCGATATTGTAAAGATGAAGGGCTCGTGTAAACGTACAGCACCTCTGACATCGTCATTCATTTTGCAGCAAATATTTCATGTCTTGCCACAGCAAACCTGACACACCCTCCCATTTCTCAAGTGTGCCCTCGGGAAGCTAACGCTAGCTAATGCTAGTTTACCATTTGATATTTATGATGTTGATTTTACTGGTGTGTAACCTCCATCAAACCCTCCCTCCACCTCTGGGTTGACCTCTAGCTCTTACATGCTTCTAAATGTCCCATTGGCTGCCTTTCTACCAGTGAGGTGCCACTTAGGGCCCGAGCCAGGCGCTTCAGCCATTTTCCCTTCCATGATGCTCTGGGACGTGGTCGGCTTCAGATTTATGGTTACTAGCATGCAGGCGTGTTCAGCCAAGGTCAACACTGTGGCGAGCTCGTCAGCCTCCTGCTCCCGCGTCTCGCCGCCGCAGAATACCACGTCTCTTTGTTTGCCGCACGTAACCGCGGCAACCCGCGCGTCAAAGCAATTATCAGGTGGCCATTTTGGGCATCCAGCTTCATGGCAGAAATCGTCATCCTCCAATTCGCTCTTTTTCCTCTTTTCTCCACACTCTGACAATGTTTCCCTCAGGGACGTGACACGGGGTTACAAACCATAAACTTAACTGTAGGCATTTATTTTTTTCTTCTCTCTTTCTTTTTGCGCTTCGAAAGGGGAAAATCTCTTCTTAGATCAACAGCAATGAAATCAACGCATCATCTACGGAACTGGGAAAGATAAACATTTCAGACTGTATAAGTGAAATGCTTTATGAATCTTGCGCTCGTGTTGGCTTTATTCTCGACTCGGTTATGACTTCATAAAGTCGATGGCCAAGTGTTCTCCATATCAAATTAAAGGTTACGTAGTTGTGGTTTTACAGAAAATAACATTACGTTGAAATTTACAATGAAACATTACGATAAATCTTCCAAATTTCATTTTAGCTCATTTAAAAAGGTAAAATCTTGAACTCTAAATGAATTTGGACTGCCTTGACGTGTTTGTTGCTTGCACTAGAACAACTGAGAACAATGCATGGTTGTCTTTGGTACACAGTGCATCAAGATCAAATCAATGTTTTTAAAAAAATTTAATATGAGCTACAAAGTCCTTAATAATTGATAACATTTGCTTCTTAGATGATGGAAAAGCTCCTGACCCTCACCTGGGACTGGTTCAGGAGCGTCTCGCTCTTTTGGTGCTGAGGAGGCAGGGGCTGGTGCCTGAATACGTCGAGACAAGACCCCTCTACAGCCCCCTGCAGCCTGACATAGAGCAGGTAACACAGTCTGAACTTCATTCCTAAAAAGCTCAAAATTGGCCAAAGTGGAGTTTTTTTATAGTGTGTCATGTATCACTCATTCCATTTTGCCTTGCAAATTCTGAGAAACATTCACTCATATCTCTTCGCTTAGTCATGTCTTTCATGCAATGCCACGTCTGTCTGTTATTTTCCAATTCCCAGGGACGGTTACAAATGTGGGTGGACTTGTTCCCTAAATCTTTAGTCCCACCAGGGCCTCCGTTCAATATTACACCACGTAAAGCCAAAAAGTAAGAACATCGTCTTTCAATTCAATCCTTTGTTCACTTTAATTGATTTGCCCCAGATTATTCTGTATGTTGAATCTGATTGTTCTGTGTTTCCCGCTCCCATAGGTTCTTCCTGCGCTGTATTATATGGAACACAAGAGATGTTATCCTGGATGATGTCAGTGTTACCGGGGAGAAGATGAGTGACATTTATGTGAAAGGTGGCGGCCGCGTATTCTTTCGTTTATCCTTTTGTGCCGTTTTGTTTCGGTGCGTTTAGTTATGGGGTTGGTGTTCCTTTGGTTCTCGTAAGTTGATGGCCGCCGCCCCGTGTCTACGGTATATCTCTGATCAGGCCCAGGCCCCAACGGGAGCCCACCAAACCCCCTGAGCCCGCGATGCTTTCGTTGCGCATGGGTCTCGTCGCCGTGGCTCTTTGGGCTCGCGCCACGTTTCGCTCCCCCTGCTTCATTGTTTGTTTTCTGACGTCGTCATTGTTCTTGTTTGTTTTTTATTTCTTTTCTCTGTGTTTGTCCCGTCTCTTGCTTAGCCTTCCCGTTTTGTGTAGCGGCTTATCTGAGTTTCTGTCCCTGGGTTGACCGTGTGTCTGGTGAGGCTCTTTGTTGCGTGTTTCGTGCCAGGTTTGTTTCTACCTGTGCTTGGTTAAGGTGGTATTCAGTCTGTTGGACCATTCTTTGCACCAGGTCCATTGTGTCAGCCACGGCTTGGGTACTTTGTTCATAGAAGGTGTCATCCCACCATGGTGAAGTCTCTATGTCCAGTGGCATTCTTCGTAGGATGTTGATCTGGCCCATTGAAAAATCCTCTGTTATTTCTACACAAAAGGAATGGTTAGCCAAGCAGGTCAGTCCTCCATAGGTAAAATAATTCATCTCACTGACAACGCACCACTGGGTATGCAATACCTGGATAGCATCAGAATACCCATGCAATGACTGAACATTTATGAGTTTGGTGTCATTAGGAGAGAAAGCATTGCAAGGTGTTACATGTACATATAACGTAATTGTGTGTCTCGTGGCAACATGTGCGACTGGTAAACAAGGTCTCATTTCCCTTTAAGGTCATGTATCCCGTAAGGTGATCCCATTTAATTACCTGATTCTTCACCACCACGCCAATAGAGCGTATAGTAGTGGAATTTAGAAAAACTTGGTCTGGGTGGATTAGAGGAAAAGTGGCAAAAAATCCAAGGCAGCCTGTGCATTCGTCTCCTGTATACATCAAATAGTGGATAATAGTTCATCTTTTCAATCAATCATTTTTTCTGAGGTAAGCCTAAAGTCTAAAATCTCAATGAGATCATTTAGAATATGCCTAGGTGTCTTCTGTAAACGTAGGTCTAAAATGTCTTGTCTAGTAGCAGTAAACAAATCTTGTGCATATGATCTGCAGGCTAAGTCACATTCGATGGTACGGGTCTGATTGAATAGTGTGTGGCTGATCGCTAGAAGCGCTTGCACTTCCGATCTAACCGCTTTTATGATATTTTCATTGCTGTTGGTGATATGTTGAAAACCAGTGGCCACCTGGTTCACCAACCATGTTGAAAATTGTGATTGTTTGGTTATTTTATATTCGATGACTATGGAGTTAACTGAGCCAAAAAGACCTGCTATGTTTCCAAGTAGATCTCGTTTAGAACTGTCATGATTCGTGAATGAGGACCCAGGTGCAGACAGCGGTAGACGGAAACACAGGTTTATTAACACAAAACACAAAGCAAAACACCCTCGAGGGGGGATAAAACAGACGAGGCAACTAACTAAACTACAGGGGAACATGTAATACAGGAAACGAGAGGGGCGGGGCCAATGACGAGACACCGGAGAGAATGCATGTTATTGTCAACAAGGGGTTGGATCAACAGAGTTCATGGGGGGAGGTCCATATAGGATGCCACCAGGGGGAACAGTCTGAGTCCCTGAATGCGCGGAGTTCTGCGGGACTTAGTGGGGGAAGTCCTGGGGACACATGGCGCCGGCTGGAAGGCCGGCTGGACAGTACGTGACACCGGCTGGAATGCCGGCTGAACGACACATGGCACCGGCTGGATGGCCGGCTGGACAACACATGGCACCGGCTGGATGGCCAGCTGGACTGGACATGGTGCCGGCTGGATGGCCGGCTGGACAGGACATGGCGCCGGCTCGACGGCCGGCTGGACAGGACATGACGCCGGCTCGACGGCCAGCTGGACAGTACGTGACACCGGCTGGAATGCCGGCTGAACGACACATGGCACCGGCTGGATGGCCGACTGAACACATGGCGCCGGCTGGATGGGCGGCTGGACAACACATGGCTCCGGCTGGATGGGCGGCTGGACAACACATGGCTCCGGCTGGATGGGCGGCTGGACAACACATGGCGCCGGCTGGATGGGCGGCTGGACAACACATGGCGCCGGCTGGATGGGCGGCTGGACAACACATGGCGCCGGCTGGATGGGCGGCTGGACAACACATGGCGCCGGCTGGATGGGCGGCTGGACAACACATGGCGCCGGCTGGATGGGCGGCTGGACAACACATGGCGCCGGCTGGATGGGCGGCTGGACAACNAAACATCTGAAGGTGCAGTAGATGGTGGTGGACCCACACGAGAGTATTTGAGGTTAAGGCCGCTCATCAGTCCAGAATGTTTGCAGGTCCTGAGACAAATAAGAGACTGACCCTCGATACTCAAGGTCATTTCTACATGCCGCATTTCCATCATGTTAAAATGTGAATGTTTTGTTTTTGAACAGTTTTATGGATCGTCTATCATGGTAATAAATATATTCTTTTCACAGCCTTGGAAGGAAAACTTTATACACAGATAGCGCACACGATATCTGTTTGTGTATTTCATGGAGACGTGGCACCGAAATCGTAACTCTGTCTCCTCCCCACCAGTAAGATGGTGTGTGGTGGGCGTTCTGGCGCAACATGGCTGCCGTCGCATAATCCAGGTGGATGCTGCACATCGGTGGTGGTTGAGGAGATTCCCCCTCGATGTAAAGCGCTTTGAGTACCCAGAAAAGCGCTATATAAATGTATTGAATTATTAGTATCTTTTGCTGTATTATAAGTCATGCAACATTTAAAGCAGCGATTATCAATTACTGTTTTAGATCAAAGAAGTATCAACTGTTGAAGAGGCAAAAGCTGCAATAGAGGAGGCAGAGGACAGTCTTGCTATTGTCGGGGCTTGCAGAATCATCACAACAGCATTTCCAAGCAGTGGAATACCCTTGTGCAATTTGCTGTTAACTTCTTGGTTGAGGGCAGATGAAATGTTGCATTACAACAGTAAGTATTTGTTTAAGTACACATTACGAACAGAGCCACAATTACGACTCATGATGTCTCAATAACATTTGATGTGATGTATAAAGTCAATTCTGTGGACTCAAATCATAGAGGCCCTTAAAGTGAAGTTCCTGTTTGTTACTGGTATTTTGGTTGATTTTTACATTTAACGTGCATTTTTGTGTGTGGGTTTGTGGAGGGCTTCAACACACTTGGACTCCTCAAGGAAATACGGGGACACCCGGATCTGTTCCGTAGCATGTTTGTGGGGGATGTGAGGCCTTGGAAAAGTGCTGAGAGGTCACTAGATTTCAAAGTCAGCTTTTCAGCACCAGGGACACGCGCAAGAGAGCTAGAAACCCAGACAATCTGCTACTGGCGAGACTGGCTAATTGATGTTGAAGGTACAATACTTGGCAGTTTTGAAATGAAAACATGGCGCCGGCTGGATGGGCGGCTGGACAACACATGGCGCCGGCTGGATGGCCAACTGGGAGGCCAGCTATCACCGGCTGGGCAGGCCTGGATGTCGACATGACAGGACAGTATGTTGGCGGCTGGGCAGTGCTTTCTGGCAGCATCTCCGACGGCTGGGCAGCGCTCTCTGGCAGCTGGGCAGTAAACAACACACACACACAGAGTCGACTTGATAGGCCTGGGCACCAGCTGTGAGGCCGGAAGGGATCTGCGGCGGGAACAGGACACCGGCGGCCTCAACCCTGGAGGGGAATCCAACGACCTCAACCCTGGAAGGGAGCCCGGCGGTCTCGATCCTGGACGGGGTTCCGGCAGTCTCGACCCCGGAAGGGAGTCCGGCTGTCCCGACTCTGGACTGAAGCCCGGCGGCCTCTACCCTCGAAGGGAGTCCGGCAGATTCAAGCCCTGGAAGGGAGTCCGGCGGCATCGACCCCTCCCGCTGAGATCCCCCTGTCTGCTGGGTCCAGAATGGCTGGTTCATTCTGTCAAGTTCTCCGTGTGGGCGGTGAGACAAAGGAGACAGAGGACCCAAGTGCAGACAGCGGGTAAGGGGTTAACAAGACAGACTTTAATAATAACTACAAAAACACAAAACAAAGACCCACGTGGGGGTAACACAATAAAACACAACGGTATAAAACATGACTAGACTAACTACACTTAAACAAGACTAAAGTTAAACATTTAACATAACTAAACTAACAAGAACTCACCAAACAGGCCACACACACAACAGTACAATGAACCAGCATAGGACAATGAAACAAGAGGACTATATAAAGGGGACTAAATCAAGGGGACAGGTGCGGGACATGACCTAATTAACAAGCAATAAAGAGACGAAAGGGCGGGAACAGAGACGCCACACTGGAGAGAGGGAGTATATGGAAGGTCAAAACTGTCTCTCCACATAAACCAAGAGGTTCTGTCATGGCTCTGCCACAAGATCAAGAAAAGCAAGACAAGATGGGGCAGAACCATGACAAGAACGTGCAGGTGGGATTTGGACAGCAAGTCTGCTTTTGTAATCAAAAATTAAATCATCGATTCTTACTGTAGCCGTGCATATGTTTTGTCATCATCATTACAGTGTTTTGTGTAGGCAGACAGAACGTTGGAAATATTGTAGGGAACATGTGTCATTACAAGATTTACATCATGAAACAGAGTCTTATTGATATTTCCTTTGATTAGTCTGCCAGGAGGGATTGGGTACAGTTTTGGTTTGCTATACCCACAAGTGGTTAAATTAAAGCAATATGTTAAAGTTCAAGAGCAATTTTGTGGCCCAGTGTATTTATCTGGGTCATCCTCACATTTACCCACACAATATGTCCCTTCTTTCCGGCTAGTCCAGACAAAGGCTTTTGGTTTATTATCTACAGGTTTGAATAGTGTAAGATTGAATTGATACTCAGTGTAACATATATATGTGGTGTTGATGGATTTTGTGTGTGTGCATCTGTATGTTGCAGGTTCTAAGTCTTTGGTTTGAAAGCATATTTCGGGATCTGTTCCATTGTTGTTTTTTTCATATAGGGTGCGCAAACCCCCAATTTTGGCTCCTGGTTCTGCTTTAAGCTGGTACCAGGCCGTTATATTGTGTGAAGGTGGATGTGCTGGTGTGTCTCCTGAAATGTTTAAAGTTAGAGGATGGGTTGATCCTGAGCTGCAACAGATTTTGGTTGCGCAATTTAGTTCCGGTGCTGCACCGGGAGGCCATGTGACTATCTCCCTAGATGGAATTGTGATGTAAGGTGTGGATGGCCTCTTAGTATATTTCCATACCCATTTCCCACATTTCAGGGTGTGTGTAAGTGAAACCCTTTGGCCCAGCTTGATGCAAGTGGGCCCGGACACCTTCCTCTCGTCTGGCCTCCATGGAATTGCAAGGCCCTTTCAAACATGAAAGGGTGTGAAAGGGCCTTGTTTTACAAACATCCGTATCATTACCATGTCACCTTCTGTAAATCTGATCTCAGATGTTGGGTTGAAATGCATATCACTCATCAGGTCTGACTGTTGTTGTTTAAGAGTGGTTTGTGCCTGTAACACCTTTAGCCTTTCTTGTAGCTGTGTTAGCACAGTCTGTTGTGTTGCGAGCACGAGGGACCCCAGGTCTGTTGGGGCAATTTCTGGATCTATTGGTAACTTCATGACTGTGCCATTCATGAGTTCAAATGGGCTGATTCCTGTAGCTTTGGATGGTGTTGCTCGCAATACTGTCAGAACTGTGGGCAGTGCATCAGTCCACCTGTTTTGATGTTGCAATATTTGTTTTGATGTGTTCTCTTTGATCATGCGATTAACACGTTCCACCATCCCTGAGCTTTGTGGTCTGTATGGGACATGAAATGTTTGCTCAATGTGTAGCATTTCACATATGTGTCTCATTATCTGTCCTGTGAAGTGTGTTTCTCGGTCCGATTCAACTCTGGTTGGCGTTCCCCAGATTGGGATCATCTGGTTTGCTATTACCCGTGCCACATTGTGTGCACTATTGTTGCGAGTGGGAATTGCATCCACCCATTTGGAGAATTTGTCAATTATAACAAGACAATAACGATATCCCCCCTTGGCACTGGGTAATGGTCCGATAAAATCTATTTGCAAAGATTCCCATGTGTCATGGCTCTGCTTCCTTAGTCATGTTTTTCTTGGTCCTGTAGCAGAGCCATGACAAAGTCTTTGGTTATGTGTGGAGAGAAACATATTATTGTCCTTTTGACAATAATATGCATTCTCTCCAGTGTCTTGTCATTTGCCCCACTCCTCTCGTTTCCTTGTTATCTTTCCCTGAGTGTTTTATTACCCACACCTGCCCTGTGTCATTATCCCTCGTTTGTCTCTCCCTATAAATACCCTCTTGTTTCTTTGTCTTGTGTTCGTGGATTACGTTGTGTATGCATGTGTACGGTTTATGTGCCTTGTCCAGTGTTCCTGTTCCCAGCATTGCCCTTGTTCCGTGAGTCTTGTGGTCTACCCTGTTGTGTTTTGATTTAAGATGTTTGGTCGTGTCCTTTAGTTTAGTTTTGCTATTCTTGTTTTCGTTTTGCCCCCACGTGGGAAGTCTTTTGTTTTATATATTTCTGAGTTCCGTTTTCCCCATTGCGGGTGTTTTGTTTCTGTTAATAAATAGTCTTGTTTTTGTTAACCCCTTCACTGCTGCCTGCAAATGGGTTCTCTTCTTTCACGCCTCAATTCATGACAGAATCCACGAACCAGTATTGAACCCAGCAGGCAAGATGGAGGCAAGGCGATCCAGGCAGGCCCATCTCCTCTGCGGTCTGCGACAGGGCTACTACGATGTCTTGGAGTTCGCAGATCGATTCTTCGAGACCGCAGGGGAGATGGTCCATGACGAGACGGAGCAGATGGCCCCGTTCAACGGCGGTCTGAATGAGCCGCTGTCTCGGGAGGAGATGAGGATGCTGAGACCGCTGGGCTTCACGGACATGATTAGGTATGCCATGAATCGGCCGGAGCCCAGGGTCTCAGCCCAACCCAATCCATCTCCCCTACCCGCGATCCCGGAGGGTCGCGTCATGGAGATCGGGGTCATCGGCATGGCCGCACCGTCCGCTTCTCCCCCGGCAGCTCCTCCTCCGCCCATCAGCATCCGTGGCCGGCGCAGACGAAGGGAGTCGTGGGACTCCCCGTCCGACTCCTCCGGTACGGAGCTAACCGGGCTCCCCATCGCTTCTCAGCAACCGGACACATGTCCTGTGGCCCGGTCAAGGAAGAAGAAGCCGAGGAGGGGGAAGCCTAGTCCGGTGCAGCCGGCGTCCAGCCCGATGTCCAGCCGGCATCCCAGCCGGCCATCCAGCCGGCGTCCCAGCCGACCATCCAGCCGGCGTCCCAGCCGGCGATCCAGCCGGCCTTCCAGCCGGCGTCAAGCCCTGTCCAGCCGGCCTTCCAGCCGGTGTCAAGCCCTGTCCAGCCGGCCTTCCAGCCGGCGTCAAGCCCTGTCCAGCCGGCGTCAAGCCCTATCCAGCCGGCCTTCCAGCCGGTCCCTAGTCCGGCAGCCAATCCGGCCCCGGGGAGACCCCCAGGGTCAAGGGCTGTCCCCCCCAGGACTCCTCCTAAGTCCCCTTGGACTACGCACCCTCAGGTGCGGACTGGGACTTCTCCCCACCCCCATGGACTGCCCCCTATGGGCTCTGGTTTGGCCCCTCCCCCCCTGCCATGTTTGTTGTTTTTATTGTCTCACCCTAGTCCCTTTGTTATTTTGTCTTGTCTCCCACTTATTCTGTTTTCCATGTTTTGTCTGTTCTTGTCTTTGTCTAAGTCTGCCTTGTCTTGTCCGTCTACCCCTTGGTGAGCACCTGGAGTGCTCATTAAAGGGGGGGCTTCTGTCATGGCTCTGCTTCCTTAGTCATGTTTTTCTTGGTCCTGTAGCAGAGCCATGACAAAGTCTTTGGTTATGTGTGGAGAGAAACATATTATTGTCCTTTTGACAATAATATGCATTCTCTCCAGTGTCTTGTCATTTGCCCCACTCCTCTCGTTTCCTTGTTATCTTTCCCCGAGTGTTTTATTACCCACACCTGCCCTGTGTCATTATCCCTCGTTTGTCTCTCCCTATAAATACCCTCTTGTTTCTTTGTCTTGTGTTCGTGGATTACGTTGTGTATGCATGTGTACGGTTTATGTGCCTTGTACCTTGTCCAGTGTTCCTGTTCCCAGCCTTGCCCTTGTTCCATGAGTCTTGTGTTCTACCCTGTTGTGTTTTGATTTAAAACGTTTGGTCGTGTCCTTTAGTTTAGTTTTGCTATTCTTGTTTTCGTTTTGCCCCACGTGGGAAGTCTTTTGTTTTATATATTTCTGAGTTCCGTTTTCCCCATTGAGGGTGTTTTGTTTCTGTTAATAAATAGTCTTGTTTTTGTTAACCCCTTCACTGCTGCCTGCAATTGGGTTCTCTTCTTTCACGCCTCAATTCATGACACCCATGGACCTTTTGGTGGGTCTGGGCGACACATTTTTGTACGTCCAGGTCTACCCTGGTTGATGGTGGCACATACCAGGCATGTATTACACCATCTATCAATGTCTGATGTCATTTCTGGCCACCAGAAGTTTTTCTGTATCAGTTGTTTTGTTTTGGATGCTGATACATGTGCATAATCATGATATAATTTGATCACTGGTTTCTGGAGGGCCTCTGGAACAACATATTTTTCATCCCTTAAGATCATACCTTCAATAACATTTACCAATTGATCCTGTTCTAGGTGCAGTGCAAGCTCCCCATTTGAAGTCGACAGCTCTTGCTGATACTTCTTCAAATCAATGGCCGTGGCTTGAATCGCACTCACAGCAGAAGCAATGGGTTTGTCATGTTGCCATTGATCCCCTTTAATGGCTGCCAATTTTGCTAATTTGTCAGCGATGTTGTTATTTTTCTCATGTTCATCTGGGCTTTTACTGATGTGTGCGCTTACCTTGACGACCGAGATTGGAGAGTTATGCATTTTTATTGCTTGCCAAATTGCAGTGATAATGTCAAAATGTTTTATTGGCGTTCCAGCCAACTTGAGAAATTTTCGCAGCTGCCATTGAGACATGAAGTCATGCACAACACCAAAAGCATAACGGCTATCAGTATACACACACAGTGGTTCGTGATGTACTCTAATAGCTTCAAGTAATGAGGTGAGTTCAGCTTCTTGGGCGGATTTGTTCGCGGGCAATTTTATTAGTAGTTGTTCTGAATCTGAGTTGGGGGAATGGGGGGTCCACACTGCACACCCGGTGTGAAATTTAGCATCATGCCAGTATCGAGAAGATCAATGTATACTTGAGTCTGATTAGGAAGTTGTTTATCATAAACAGGACTCTGTACTTCTTGTCTGGTTTGGCATGTGTGTGGATGTCCCTCCATATCTCCCAATAGGTGTGGTAAGATTCGAGTGTTTACTGTGGTGATGTCACGTGCTTGTATGTCTGCTAACATCTCGCCAATCTTTGTGATGAAACACCTTTTATTCGGCCCTGCAACAACATCTGTACTGGCGTGTGCATTGTGTGCGCAACAACACGTTGAAAACCAACAATGGGTTCTGTTGTCGTCAACATCCAATATACCGCAAGCACATGCTGTGTGCATGGGTCGAATCCTTGTTCAATTGTAGACTTCTTTCGGCTATAGTATGCAATTGGGCGCAGTTTTCCTCCACGATCTTGAGCTAATACCCCACTTAGAGTGTTCTCATTTGCATCGACTTGCATATGAAAGGGTTTTGAAGGGTTGGGCAAACCCAGAGCGGGCGCAGTGCATAAGTGTTGTTTTAAATTTGTGAAGGCTTGTTCTTGTTCTTCAGCCCATTCAAGGACGTCAGAGGGTTTTGATTTTCCTTTTAGAAGCGCGTATAGCGGAGCCGCAGTGTTTGCAAAATCATGCGCATGTTAATGGACGACTAATAGTTGTGATTTCATCGTTCGCATTTGTCACTGTTTTTAATACGGCTACTCTGACTGATATCTGAGGCAAGTCGTTAGATTTTGTTCTTGTTTTTACCGGACTTCTCTGACTAGCGTCTTCTGGAGCTCGGTTACGAGTTATTCTCTGTGTTTTATTCTGTAATGCGGCAATATCATCCAGTGTTGCCAACTTGGTGACTGTTGCTATATTTAGCGACTTTTCAGACCCCTTTAGCAACTTATTTTTCCGCCAGAGCGAGTTTTTGCCTTCCCAGCGCAGCACCGCCTCTGTGTCTACTCTGTACAGTGTGAGCACCCACCAGAGAGAAGCAGCTGAAGACCGCACTGAGAATGAGATTCGCAGTTTGTATGTACAAACAGAGTTTCCAAGAACTATTCACTTAATGACCTTGTTTGAGCATTTGATTACGAAACATGATGAAACGCTATGACTATGGACGTGTAAACATGAACACAGACGGATTTTAACTGTTCAATGAAAATTACAGCTGGTGTGTAGTTTAAAGTGGTTGAGTGCACTCATTATTCCATAGTTTTGTTGTCTGCCAACAGAAACACAAAAATAATTGATTATAAAAAATAATAGAACTTAAGATCCTATTTATTGTGCATTTGGGTGAATTGTTTTAATATAATACTATATACGACAGCTCAGAGAGTAAAGATATGATGCAGACCTGAAGAGCTTAGCTTGTCAGATACTACGTGATGACATCGCTGATATGCAAATTAGCGCGTGACGTCATCTGGCGACATTTAGCGACTTTTCGGGCAGGCTTTAGCTACTTTCCATTGAAAAGAGTTGGCAACACTGATATCATCATCCTCATCATCACTATCACACTGTATTCCTGAATCGAACGTTTCGCTTATGGCTGCCTGTTTTACTGTGGCTACGGGAAAGCCTGCATTGTCGCAGCAGTCTTCCGAGTGCAGATATGTAATGGTTGCCGTTTTTAATTTTCATTTCAAGTTCGTCTATTTTCTTCGCCATTGCCTCGCTCTGTCTTGCCCAACTTTGTTTTTTATAAGTGAATGAATCTACTTGAGCCCTTAGCTTTTGTAACTCTTCCGAACGCGCTTTCTCAATTTCTTTGATATTCGTGATCGTTCGTTCGTTCGTTATCAGCTATTGTTTTCAGATCGTTACGACGCAGTAGATAAACGATGGCGAGGGGAGTATTTTTGTATTTTGGTTTAGTTACCAACTTTCGGCCCTCGGCAGAATACCAGGATATAATTTCGTTATTGTTCCAATTTAAATATATTCCTTTTTTTTCGTAAGAGGACGAGAGACGGTTTTAGCTTCACACATGTTCTTGTCTTTCCTTTGTTTAGTGAAACAATATTTGAATGAAAGCATACTTCATTTAATTACCTCTATTTGATCTGACTCCAATTTAATAATATCTTGACTTCTCATTTAGCTTACATTTAACTTTTATCATTAATAATTGTGAAATTTGGACAGATGTCTGATTCTTCTGTTTTATTCTAAATTACACTCCATCCGATTCTCAATGTCGCTTAGAGTCTAGCACCGGCCGTTATACGCGGATCTCAAGGTCACAAACTCGCCAGTCTTGGTCACTGCCAGAGGTTCTATGACTAGTAATGCTCAGATGGCCGTCTCCAACCAGCACTTCCTGAAACATTATTTGATCTAGTCCCCTTAGACTATGACAACTTAATTAAAGTAATGATTATTTCCTGTTATAGTCTGTCTTGGTGTTTTATTTTTATTTTTATTTTTATTTTTTGAGCGCCACGTGCTCATATCACACATGTGCCTCATTTTTTTTATTACTCTACTCTCACCTGATTCTCTTTGTACCTTTAGGATTACGTCACTGATGATTGCCATCACCTCCCTGATAGCACTCATACTGTACATCTGGCTTAAGTCTATTTGACATCTGCATTTACATCTGCAAGACATCTACAATACATTGTTTGCTCATCTGCAATACGTCTCGGAAATGTCTGCTGCCAGACATCATATAGACCTATAGAAGATGTCTGTAAGATGTTTATGATTTAGACTGGATGTAAAGCAGCTCTTTCTAAGATGTTTAGCAGATGTTTTACACAGCAGATCTCCAGATCTTCAGCAGATGTATTACAGACGTTCAGACGTCTCCGAGACGTATTGCAGATGTAAATGCAGACGTCAAATAGACGTAAGCCAGATGGATTGTGCTATCTGGGCTGTTACTCGTTTTGGTTTTTCTGTACGTTTCTCGTATTTCTGCCTCTCTTTTTCGTTCATTCAGTTGTGATGTTTTTTGTATGAGCCATTTCTCATGGAATATTGTTAACTTTGTTTCTTGTTTGCTATGTATCCAGGATTCGCCATCTAACTGCTGATCTCCGCATCTTGTTTTCGGTGAGGCTGTACTGAGAGAGAGCTTCTGGGACTTTTTGTTCGTTTGGTGATTTTCCTCTCTGCCCACCACTTTGCGGCTACTAGCTCAGGCTCTCTGTTTTCCATTATTGGATTTATTTTTGTTTCTGCTGTGTGCCTGGAGTTCCCTGGAATTTTTTGTTCGGATACTTTTTGCTCTGTGTGACTAATAAACTCACTTAACCGGCTTCCTGCTATTGAGTCCCTTATTGTTCCGTAACAATTTCCAACCAGAGGTCATGACCACTCCATAGAGAAAAATAGACCAATCTTACTTCCTCTGACGGTAGCTTTATATAATCATGCCATAGTTTCCTATGTACACTTAGTTAGAATAATATTACAATAACCAGAGGTTTGAGACTTACCCTATTTAGATTGGTCAGACAACATATGTGACCCTGGACAACAAAACCAGTCTTATGGGTCAATTTTTCGATATTGAGATTTTTACATAATCTGAAAGCTGAGTAAATAAACTTTCTATAGATATATGAGTTGTTAGAATAGGACAATATCTGGTTGAGATACAACCGTTTAAAACTCTGGAATCTGAGAGCGCAAAAAAATCAAAATATTGAGAAAATTGCCTTTGAATTTGTTAATCAGGGGCACTGTGGCAGACCATCCACTCACAAAAATAAAGTTTTTATATATTTAAGGTAGGAAATTTACAAAATATCTTCATGGAACATGATCTTTACTTAACATCCTAATGATTTTTGGCATAAAATAAAAATCGATCATTTTGACCCACACAATGTATTTTTGTCTTTTACTAAAAATGTTCCCGTGCTACTTAAGACTGGTTTTGTGATCCAGGGTCACATATGTGCTGTTCTAAACTGAAACATTAGCCCCTACGGTCTAATTACACTTAAACTAATGCCAAGTAGTTAGCCGGAGCTCTAAAATCTCATCTGGCGTGCCCCAATGCTCCACCTACAGGATTCTAGTCCGTGACTAACCTGCACGTAGATTTGCGGTAACAAAGGATATAGTGTGATCTACTAAAGTTTATAAACTCAGAACAATACAGAATGAATTCAAACATAAGGCATGTAAGGGAAGCATAATTCGAAATCCAGTTCAAGGTTCAATTCAATAATCAATGGCAATCAATATAATTCAATAACAAATAATAGGAAAGGAACAGTTGGGGGTGCAGGGTGAGGTCTGCATCTGTGATTCGCTTGTATACGTCGTTTGAGATGTAGATGTTAGCTCAGTAGGGAGTTTGTTGTATTGGAGGGAGTCTGTTGTTTCTCAAAGGAAGGTGTCTGTAATAAAGCTCAATAAAACGGAAGGAAGGAACGCTTCCTCCTCCCATTGCTCTCGTTACGCCTCCCTCGTCACATACCCTCATTGCCCCTCACAGACCAGGGGGCACCCACGAGACTGTGCTTACTCCCCCCCGGGGGGCCAGTCTCAACGGCCCCAGCGCCTGGGGGTATGGACAGACGAGACGAGAGAACGGAGACGGAAGCACCAGGAATGACAGGGGTGAGAGAGGGGATAGAGGAAACAGAAAAAAAAAATTGGTCCGGTTCCCCGACACGCTGCCGCTCGGTCCTCAGCCAGCCGAGAGGCTCTTCCTCGCTGTGCCATGCGGTGGTACTGGACGCTCGGTGGACGGCTCGCGCCTCCTCCGCCCCCTGGCGGCCGGCGATGGCTCTTCCGGCTGAGGGCTGCCAGTAGCGAGTCCCCCGCTTCCTGCTCCTCCCCTTTCTGGCGGACGGCAGCAGGCTCCGGCCCACGGCAAGCGGGACTGACTCCTCCGCTCCCTCCCGGACCATCCCACCTAGACCCAGGGGAGCGGCAGCGTGGCCCTAGTGTCCTGGCGGCCGGCGGTGGCTCCTCCAACTGCGGGCAGCCGGTAGCAGGTCCCCCGCTTCCTGCTCCTCCCCTTTCTGGCGGACGGCAGCAGGTTCCGGCCCATGGCAAGCGGGGCTAACCTCTCCGCTCCCTTTCGGATGGCAGCCACCCTACCTCGACCCAGGCACACGGCAGCGAGCTCTTTGTCCCATCCGGGCACACGCTCCAGCACCACCGCCTCGGGCAGCCTTTGGCAGACATCCCTCGTCCGCGCTGCCCGACTCCGCAGCACCGCGAAACCCCTCGGGGTGAGGGCTCTTCGACAGCATGTCCCTTCTTCCTCCCGGGTTTCGGCACCACTGTAATAAAGCTCAATAAAATGGAAGGAAGGAGGCGGGAACCGGCGAACATTCAAAACATTTAATCAATATAAATAAACAATAAATCCAGCAGTAAAAAGGCCGGCAGCCCCTCACGGACAACTGCCGGCCACACGCACATAAACACATAAACAAAACTTTATTTAAATGTCCGGGCCCAGTCCTCTCTCACCGTATTCTCCTGCCGTTCGTCCTTTTATGCTTCCGCTCTCCTCCGTGAGAGATACGAGGCCGGAATGACGCCCAGCTCAATATCAATCGTGTCCCGGCCTCACTTCCTCCTCCCACGGCTCTCGTCAAGCCACCCTCGTCACAGTGTCCTTTTGGCTCAGGTCTCCCACTGTACTGAGAGATGATTGCTGTCCTTTTCCCGAGAAGATGATCTTTGATCAAGAATCGGTGCATTGTTCTTTCAGGAAGGGGCGCCCTTTTGGCCTAGGTTCCCCATTGTGCTCAGAAATGTTCTTTGTTTCTCAGGAGAAGAATAATGTCTCTGGTCGGGACATCTTGGCTCCGACCTTACATCAGTGTATGAAATCTGAATAATGTTTTGAAAGAAAATGTCAGAATATAAAACTGTCACTGTACTGCATAAATTAAACCATTTTACGCTTGGTTTTGAAGCGCCAAGTATAGGGTTGCTTTCAGTATTAGTCTATGTACACTGGGGTCCAATGTCACACCGCATTACCAGCGGTCAATGACAGCATGCAGTCGAGCTGTACGGACCAATAGCAACAACAACCAATCTTTTTACAATGCAGTTAGAATACTCAATGTCACAAGTTTGCCTAGAAGTGCAGAATGTTTTGCAAATGTGTCACCTTATTAAAAGCAAGACATTTTGTTTACAAATGAGTTGCATCTCACTTCCTTTTTATAATCTGCCATTTATGAGTGTTATTTCATGG